>NW_019417300.1:663320-679914 GCF_000390285.2 Anoplophora glabripennis | reverse complement strand
GCTTTTTGAAAAATTCGAATCCGTCAATTAGGAGAGCTCTGGCGCTTGTTTAAACATTGGTCGAATTTTTGTACTATAATTTTGTATTTTTGTAATATAATGAGTTAATTTCTCATTTGCTTATATTTTAAACAGTAAATAATATTTTAATTATACTTTAATCACAAAAGAAATGATGATTAAATTAATAATTAATTAATTACTAATTTTCGACATATTTTGAAAATAATTGTTGTTTAAACAATTTTAGAATATTTAAATAAATTTGTTTTTGATCCTTCATAAACAGTATATAAGTTTATGCACTTACCTTTGATACAATAAAAAATAAAGTTGATAATTAAAGGAAGTTTAAAGATAAATAATTATCGGACTGTTGAAAGACCAATAATTACACAGACCCACAAAAAAAAACTTGAAAACATCAGAGACTAGACCCACCTATTCTTATGTATTTTGACGCGTTAAAATCGAATCCGGAGTCAAAATTGCTCCATCACCCTCCAGTTTTTTTTTAATTGGGGAATTTTGATGTTTTTCGTTTTTTTTGGGTTGTTTTTTGTGGTTTTAAAAAAAAATTGAAGGGTGATGGAGCAACTTTGACTCCGGATTCGGTTTCAGCGCGTCAAAATACATAAGGATAGGTGGGCTAGTCTCTGGTGTTTTTAACTTTTTTTTTGTGCGTCTGAATTATTAATGATAGATAGGCATTTGAAAATACGCTAATTGTTTTTTTTTAAATAGCAAGACATCGATTTAAAAAAAAATCATCAAAATCGGACCTCTAGAAGCCGATATATTAAAAATTTTTTAAGCGCGTCGCAGAATTTGAACTCGCCAATTGACTTTCGAGCAGGCCGAAATGACCGCGCTCTCTGCTTCCCCCACCACCACCACCAGTACCATTTTCTTGAATTTCTCGCTTGCATAAATAACTTTCAATTTGTTTTAAAGTAGGTTGCCAATGAAGAAAAGTATTGTAATCTTAGACCTGGTAAGTACTGGGAATACCAAAGGTATTTTTCGAAAAATTAGACCAGATATCCCAGTACATTTAGTGTAAATGACGGTTAACTTCGATCGGCTTAACTACGTAACTAATTGACCAACCGATCTGTTTTTTTTTAAAGAAGCGTCTTTCTAATAACTTTTAAAACCAGTTTTAAAAATTTTGAATTGATTGAATATTCACAGTTATTCTAATTGTTTATAAACACAAAAATTCGACCAATGTTTAAACAAGCGTCAGAGCTCTCCTAATTGACGGATTCGAATTTTTCAAAAAGCGTATGAAAGCTCGAGAGCCCTTCTATATGTGATTAAATTTTTCAAGTATCGATGTCCAAAATTTTGAAAATTTGCATTTTTTTTTTTTCAAAATCTGGATTGCAAAATTATTATGCAAAATCTATCTAACCGATTTTGATGAAATTTGGTGTGATGATTCTACATAACATGAACTTTTCTTGAGCCAAGTATGAAGGTCCTACACCCAACTGAAAGACCCCAAAAAAATCCCTAAAAAATAATGTTTTTAACCCAATATTTGGCTATTTTTTCATGACCATGATTCATTCGATTTGTAACTAGTCATATTTTGTAAAATTTAATTACAAACATTTTTTCCTCTTCCATTTTCGCCTAGTCAACTCTTGAAAAGATATACATAATTAAATAGTATAGTAAGAAATACATGACATTTTTCGAATTTTTTTGACATATTGTGCAGCCAAAAGTTAAGCCCACTTTTTTTTTATGTGCATAGAAAAATTTTAATTCCTAGTGCTATTTGAAAGCCAAAAAGCCAAAAATCTCCGTGGATATACGTTTCACCCAAACCAAAACAGATACCGCCTAGTCTATTACCAATTTTTTTTCTAATGAAACTAAAATTAAAATGCATAAAAATGCGTGGCTAATTTTTTAAAAAAAATGTGTTCCGCGCATGATAAAACATTTGTTGGCAATTGTCCAAAATGCAACCTATGCATTGACATGCAAGAGAACTTGGCAAACAAGTTTAAAAATAAGTGAGGTTATTTTAAATTACATCTTGAGATACTGAAATGGGTGTATCTGTTGCAGAGCTGTTTAGCAAAAATAATTCGGACTTATACATACTTGGAGATCCCTGTATTCGACTTCACTTTCTCCTTCGCATGTTGGGGTTTGAGGAGGAGCAACACAGGATCCCCTTTGGGACGAAGTACGAGCATTCTGAAATAAAAGCATACATTTAATAGTGTTTATTGCTATTTTTCAAAAGAAATATAGTTATTCCTTTTTTTACATTTTATTAGTTAACATACTTGGAATGGCACCAAAAGATCCTCAGTTTCATTTACTTCTTCAAAGAAAGATGTAGATGATATTGTTCCACGCCTGATTTGCCAATGACGTTGCATAGCATCAAGTTTTGCTTCTTCTTCTAAGTTTTGGGTATACATTTTCTGTAACAAAATAAATGAATGTTTAACACACCTTTATTATTTGGTGAAAAAAATATGAAATAAAATTGATATACTATAATTTTTTTTTCATTCATTAGTTGTGAAACTGTTTTTTGTGAAGCGGTAAAGACAAAAATAACTATGTTGTAGTGTAGGACATCTTATCTGAAGGGGAAATGTTTTAAGAATAATAAAAATTAATTATGTATACAGGGTGTATTTATATGAAAAGGCACAAATGCCACCAGATAATATTAGTCAAATAATCAGTCAGACTACTTAGAAATTTGGCGTGAAACACAACATATATAAAATTTCAGTTCAATATGTGTCTTCAGTAACAGGCTTATTATCATATTTTTACCTCAATATTTATCTAGTTGCATTTGTGCTCCCTATAAAATTAAATCAATAATTTTTAATTGGAGTTTAAAGATCAATGAAATAGAATATTTCTGACTTTTAAATTTTCATTTTACCGTTTACACTTTAATATGAAAATGAATTATTTGTATAAGTGATGCTTTTTCACATGTCGATTTGGAACATTAACTTGATTTTGTAAAAAACCTGCAGGATTACGCAAAATCTGTACGAAATATACCGAAATTGATCGATTTATTCTTGACCTTCATAATTTTAAATGCAATCCACGAAATAATAAATGAAAGTCGAACAAATAAAAAATACTGAACTGGGGAATATCCATTACATCAGTGCACGATATTTAATTTTTTTCATTTTTATAGAAAAAATAATATTAAGCAATCGAGACAACCAGTCTTATCATTAATTGCTAATATTTGCAGATGTCCTACATTGCATATCCTTGAACACTGATTACTGCTCATTGTTTTAAAATAAATGAGGCCAGTGGTCATTCGAGACAACTTATTTTTACTTATTTTCGATTGTGCACAGTTTCAAAATATTAGTGAATGTAAAACTGTTAGTATATTTTTTAACTCTTGTCTCTATCTACCTATACTATATAGACGATATGCTACTAAAATTATTTCATAAATGAAAAATCTTGTGGAATAAAAGGAGAAAATTGATCAATTCCAAAAGATTTAATAAAATGTTCAAGACTACATAAATCAAATACGTTGTCACCTGTTCATTTACTTGCAGTAAATGTGCAACTTTCAAGGAAAATGTATTTAAGTCTACAGTGACATTTAGGATTTGCACTATTAACCTGAAATTATTCAAGTTATCAAATTAACATTGTGGATTACTGACTACTAAAACGGATATATTGGGTGTCTCAAAATTCACGTAAGATTTGGATTACAGCCATTTTCGTACAAAATATAGTCGGAATAGTGACTTAATTTCATCAACTGTGAAGGGATTTTTTGAAAAATTCAGGAAAACTGGATCAATTACTAATTTTAAACACTGGCCGTCCTTACAGCATATATTCTCATAAGATTTACGTCTTCATGCTTACAAAGTTCAATTGACTCAAGAACTGACGCCTACTGATCACGCAGAGCGAAGAGAGTTTGTTGAGTAAATTATGAAACAAGAGGATGCTGATTTTTAGAACAAAATCATGTTCACCGATGCTTCGTTAATCGACAAAATTATCGCATTTAAGGTTCAGAAAATCCACGAGTGATTGTTGGGAAACAAATGCATACGCAACGTGTCATTATTTGTTGTGGATTTTGGGCTGGAGGCTTCATCAGATCATTCTTCTACAAATGCGGATGGTCAGGCAATAGCAGTTAATGGTGCTCGCTATTGCGACATGATAATCCAATTTTTTATGCCTAAATTGCAAGATATGGATGTAGACAACTTGTGGTTTCAACATGACGGTGCCACATGCCATACAGTCCGAGAAACAATTCAATTACTGCATGAGTTATTTCCTGGTCGTGCCATTTCCCGTTTTGGTGATCAGTACTGCCACCCAGATCACACGATTTAGCCCCGTTGGACTTTTTCTTTGGATTTTTTTTTAAATCGAAGGTTTATGCCAACAAGCCCACGATCACTAACGCATTGAAGGAGTAAATTGTGCATTGTATCAACGAAATTCGGCCGAATTTATGCAAAAGGGTCACGGGAAATTTTGACAAGAGTGTGTATGTGCATTTACATTTACAATTTTTAATTAAAAACCTGTATTGTATGAATTTTAGGACACTATATGTTCAAATATCATAACATTTGGACATGAAACCTCGGTGTTTCTTGATAATAAATGTTGGTTTTCACTTAATTACCTCACAAGCCAGTAATCGATCTACTAAACAAGAAAAAATTCCTATAATTTATATTCAAAGTCAGAAAAAATTGTTACTACCGCAACTAAGTTAAAAATCAATAAAATACTTATATGCAAATGCATAGAAAAGTTGTCATTTCCCTATTATCTAAATACCTTATTATCCGTTTAAGGAACTGTTAAATAAAATGATTCATGTAGTCATTTGAAAAAAAAATGATATTCATCTGATTCTGTAAAATACGTAGATTAATAATAAAATGGTAACAAAGTTCAATTCGTATTTACTCTGTTCAAAGTCCACTGCAAGGAAATTACAGTGTCTAGATAACGAATCCAAGTTTCATTTTAAAATTAATAAAACAAGTCATAAGGTACAATAAATATGTTGCCAAAAATAAACCTGGGTTCTATTTTTAGCTCAACATTACGTTTCGTTTATTTACAAAGATGAGAGGTCAATGTAATATCACTTAATACGGCTTTAGCAGACTGTTCATAATACAAATAGATTTTTTTATTCCTGCGGTTTTGTTTCGATGTAAGAAATGTCTGTGTTTATATATCAACCGCGCCATTATTCCATGGCTACAAATTGGCCTCAATGATTTGGGATCGAGGGGGATTATCCCTCTTTATCCTGTATATATCGACCATTCATCATATGCGTAAACATTGTATAGTATTTAATAATTACAAACTTTTTCCGATCCCCAATGTTTTCGCTACCTAAATGTTTTGTAATCAATAGGTAGGTACATACAAAGGACATAATTTATTTGTACTGGATAATTCTAGAATTTTCACGGTTCACGGCGATAAGACGATATAAATGATATTTTTTATCACTGGTAAATATGCGGAAAGCATTTTATAGCACACCCTACGATCAATATTTAGTCTGCTAAATAGCTTATCTTTGTTTATTTACGTGAATAAGGTGACTAAAATTTTTCACGTACTTATCAACTCCTGTTTCGATACGTTTCTGTTATTAAACTATATTTTATAATATCTTAGTAATCCTTGTGGACTCTTCCGTTTTAGGTCCCAGGTTTGGGATTTTCATTATTTTTCTAGATATTTATTTTTTTTATCTCTTTGTCATTGTTTAAAAAACATTTTGATTGCTGCCGACCAATTGCCGATATACAGTTACATTTTACGCTTTTGCTAAATTTGCAGCTAAGATAATATAAACATTTTTTTATTTTATTAGGTCAACGCACGTTTGATTCAGCAGCAACTTTAGCCAAAAAAATTAAGTTTAATTAGACTAGAGTAGGTCAAATATACGGCAATATAACTTTTTGAAGGTCTTACTTTTCAAAGGAAGCTATACACTTGCAGTACCTATAGCCCATTCGCTTTGTGACACCCTGTATAGTTGCAACAGTTTTTATCTCGATCAGTTAGACAGATGAAAATAAATTCACTCAACAGTTTCAAGATGTGTTTATGTTGTACGACGAACAAATATTTTTTTAAATAACTGAATCGGTTTGAGTGATGAGAGACATCTTTATATATTTTTTATTTGAGTGCGATTTGTTATAAGAGTACCAATCTAAGAAGATGACACAAGGGGGTGTCATTTTTTTGAGATTGCCATCCTTTTACCACCCTGAAACATTTTTTACGTATATCTGCGGCATTTTTAAATGCGCGAATTTTCTTTTATTCATATAGATATACGTATAAGTATAAAAATAAGAAAGAGGGTGTAAATGAACATATTTCTTAAAATGGTAGAGGGGCAGAATATAAATTAAATTTTTGAGACGATTTTTAAGCAGACCCATTTTTTTTTCTCATTTTTATGTATAGAATACTCCAAATGTAAAATCGAACTTCTTGATCATTCTGTATTTCAGTCCAATCAGTTCGAAAGATGTAGAATTCGAAAACCATATTAAAATTTCACAAGAGACAAACAAATCTGTAAAAACGTTAATTGGTGATCAAGGGGTGGTGGGTATCTCAAAAAGTAGCACCCTGTGCCATTTCTACTCTACAGTCAAATATACAGGGTGATCAATTAACAACGTGCTTTATCCGAAAGTTGATAGTTTATTCGTAAATACAGGGTGTTGAAAGTTACAATTTTAAATCGGTTTTTTTTGCGATTATTCTGAAAATATGTAGACTAGGAACTTGAAAATTAGTGAAACTATATTTTTTTAAGCAACGAATAAGATGTGTGTTGCAATTTTAACGTTGCTCATAGAGGGCGCCACTTACGACCAATTTTACCGATAATTTAGTTAATAACTTTTTACCCCGTATGTCTAACATGAAACTTGATTCAAAACCTGAAAGAGCAATTATTTTTTCATTAATTATGTACTCTTGTTTCATTTCGGTATCTTCATCCGTTTTCGAGAAAAATCGATTTAACGAACACTATGTTCTGATAATACGAGAAATTAAAAGCGAAACAAACCAAGTGTTTCTTCATGTTATTACAACAATTAACAACAAAACAAATGAAATACGTAATAATGATTTAAAGTAATTGTTTGGAGAATCCACTGTTGACACTGATACATTTTACACAACTTTTTCTGAGAGATCTCGAGTTTGAAACAACATATTGGGATTGCGTCAGACTTCATTCAAAGTTGTTCAGTTCAGAGCGTCAGAGTTGTATTCTTTGCCACAACTCTCCACGCGACTCAATAGATTCTTTGTAAACTATATCTTTCATTCGAGACCAAATATAAAAATCAAGAGGATTGAAGTCTTGAATATTCGCAAAAAAGCGATTTAAAATGTTAACTTTCAACACCCTGTATTTCCGAAACTATCAACTTTCGGATAAGGCATGTTTGCGCCAATGGTCACCATTTCACGTATAGTATCTTCAGCTTTCGATTTTCCCATTGTTAATGAATCACCCTGTATAAAGATGTATACTAACCAAACAGTCTGGTTTAAACAGTTTTAAAGTTAATTGAATAAATATTTTTTTTCTTGGTATAATTTGATCACCCGCTATCTTGGAAACGGAATTTTCAGCATACGTTCATATAAAGAAATCAAATCATTTTAACTCTTTCTACCTGGTACCGAAGCTATCAAGATAAAACTGTTTCACCCTGTATTTAGGGTGTTTTCGAAGTAATCTAAAGTATTTAAAAAGACAAATTGCTAACAGTCCATTCTAACAAAAAAATGTGGTATACACATATGTCCAAAAATTTACGGTTTTTAAGATATAGGGAGCGGAAATATTTTATTTTAGGAAATATGCGGTAAATAATACACGATCTGTTTTTAATGATGTTCAAAATTGAAACCATATATCAGCATGAAATGTGAAGGTATTAAAAAAACAAATAAATAAAAGATTAAGGATAGCTAACTAAAACTTCAGTAAAACAATTTTAGATAAAAAAAAATCTGATGAGGTACTGAAATCATGTTTAAATACTGCTAACTATAATTTTACGCTAAAGCAAAATGGCTGGAATATCTCTGAAGACGTAAAATGGCTGAACTTCCACCGAAGACAGGAAATCGATAAATACCTATTGAGAATGTTAAAACAGTCAGATTCTTAGAGGAGGTGGTGTACTATTTTAAGAATCCAATATATTCTATTTTAAGAACACTAAATCAAAGATATACAAATGTTTATCTCTGCGGTTTTATGCATCTAAGAGTGTTTATACCCTTTTCTTACACTCTGCTTCATCGAAAACTCATTCATTATTAATTATGGTTAAAACAAGTATTATCTTGAAAATATTTTTCATTTTTTGATTAGTTTTTTTACAAATATTCTGATAAGCTGTAAATTATACAGCAGGTTCATGAAAATAATAAAAAATATACCCAGAAATCATCTATTTTCAAATACACAATGAAGATGGATCATGGATCTACCTGCATCTTAACAAAAGAGTCTACCTGGCCTTTCTTAGAACGGATAGTATGCACTTCCGTTCCTAGAAAAGAACATTCGAGAACATAATGTGTGAACTGAAAGAGGGTACAGTTACTAAGGCAAGAGTTTGTCAACTGGGCCATCTGTGGCTAAGAACCACGCACCGTCAGTTCAATCAATAACGAGAAGAAAGCGTTTCGGTGCTCGTTATTGGCTTTTACATAAGCGACCTACATATACAGGTACAATAAAGTTACAATTGACAATGAAATAAATAATCATTTATTAATTACTAAGCTTAATGATATAGAAATATTTTCCTTACCACAAGCTGAGGTTGCACTGGAAGATATAAAACAACTGTCGTTAAAATAATAATTGAAGATAATCACACAAGTCAATGCCTAGAGCCTAGACTGCTGAACACTTGAAGTCGCTGCTGAATACGCGTCCGCTCTGCAATAACTGCCAGACAGAAATACTACTCGGTAGTGATGGGAGATCTCGAGTGAAAAATCGAGTGGTACTCGATTATTGAGACCACTCGAGATATCTCGAGATGTTCATTTGCACCACTCGAGTGATTATTACATTGCGGCTGCGCAATCCTGAGCTCTTTTCTTTTATTCATGATTTCAGAATAATAACGCGTTGCGATTCGAAATCTATCAACCTGATTGGTTTCCATCGGATCGTAACGCGTTATGATTCCGAAATCAAGAATAAAAGAAAGGGGCGTTCCTTTTTTTATTGGGAATTTACCCGATAAAAGATAATTTGTCAGAAATCGTTTTGACATTTTTGAAAAAATTACGAGTAAATTACTTGTGACGTATTACTCATTGCTGAGCATGTCGCTAATCAAATGGAAAGAAACAATAAAATGATGAAAGAACGAACGAGAAAAGAAAAAAGATAATGAATGTCTATTGCTCCATTTTCGATCAGCTGTTGTTAGTCTTCACAAGACCACAAGACTTGTGATGTGTAAATCTAATTTTAAATTTAGCGTGCAGTTGAAAAGACTAAATTAATAAAAATCCTTGTGTTACTATAACACTATAATTATTTATTGTAAAAAAAATAAAAATCTTTCAAAACGAGTAACAAACAAAATAAAATGTAACTTTATACATGCATATTTCAAAATTCGGGGCTGCTAAAATAACTATTTAGAAAAATTATTTGGTCCAAGTTTTTTGGCAGCAGTCTGTTTCTGCGCATATTTGTCAACTGCCCTGCTTTAGAAAATACTCTTTCGGATGGAACCGACGTAGCAGGTATACAAGAATATTTAACATGTAATTTATATAGTTCAGGCAATGTACTTTTATGTAATTTCCAAAACTCAAGGGGATCGTTTTGTCTTTTTACATGTGGCATTTCTATATATTGCCGTACCAATAAAGTTCCTGTAGTATTAGAAGTCGCTGTACTTTGTACTTGAACAAGTTTATCCTCAAAGTGAGTCCAAAGAGAATCTTGATCATCTTTTGGTGTAGATAATAAAGTTACATCAGGAACATCGCTGTTGTTACTATTATCTATAATGTTTGACACTTCATCTGTAATCCATTTTTGGGTGTTTTTAGCATTTTCCATTAACCCAAAAGCAGTTTTTTTTTAGTCTCGGGTCTATAAAAGTAGTTTTTGCTACTATTTTGTTTGTTTCTAATATCCCCAGTCTTCTACTAATTATTTCAATTAAATTGGATCGCAGGTTAACACCCGTTTCTGTTTGCGGATTCAAATTATTTATTTTATGTTGTAGCCCTCTGACCAATGGGATTATCAATGACATTGTTGGATATTTTTCTCCAGACAATTCTTTTGTCATTGTTTCAAGGGGCTTTAGAATTGTTACACAATCGTCTATTATTTTCCATTCGAGAGCATTTAAAAATTGTGGAGCATGAGGCAGATTGGTGACAGTTACCGATAGTGGACCTTTTATTTTTTGTAATCGGTCCATCATAATAAGGGCCGAATTCCATCGGGTTACGACATCTTGCTTAACTTTTAAAATTGGAAGACCCATACTTATTTGACAATTTTTTAATTTTTCAGATGCAAAAACACTATGTTTGAAATGAGCTACAAGCGATCTACATTTTTTTAATATATTAGAAAGTGGTTCGTTAGCTTTTATGGCATCTTGTACACATAAATTAAGTGTGTGAGCTGTACATGGATGATGGTACTTTTTTAGATGCTCATTAACTGCATTTTTTATGTTAGCTCCATTATCTGAAACGATGGTAACAATTTTGTTTTCAATTTGCCAATCTTGAAATATAGCTAATAAAACGGCAGCAATATTAGCTCCTGTATGCGCTTCTAATATTTCTCTGGTTGCCAAAACGGTTGAAAATAATTTATTGTTATAAATAAAGTGACATGTTACAGTAATATATGCTTTATTGCTGTCTGATGTCCAGATATCTGTTGTGATGGCGACATTTTCAATAGCATTTAACATTGCTATAAGTTTTGTTTTTATGTCTGAATACATTCGCGGCAATAATACGGTTGATAAAGTTTTTCTGCTGGGTAGCGAGTATGATGGATGCAGTTTTCGCGTGAATTCCAGAAATCCCGAATTTTCAACAAGTGAGAGTGGCTGGAAATCGGTAACTATCATTTTTACAACACATTTGTCGATTGCATCTTTTTCCCAATTTGATAGTTCAATATTAACTTTGCTTAGTCGTAACTGTCTCAATTTACTATTAGATTTAATTGCCGTATTAGCAGGAACATTACTTTTTAATTGTCCTCTGTTATTAATAGTTTGTGAAATACCTGATGTACCGGGTGTGGGTTCGACAATAACAGATTGCGAAATACCTGATGTACTTGTTTCTGCAGTTCCGGGTGTCAATTCAACAGTATCTGATTTAGAAGTTTCCAAGTTATTTACATCTGCTTGACGAAACTGCACGGGGTGAATTTTGATCACGTGCTGTCTTAAATTAGTCGTATTCCCATAAAATCCTAATGTTTTCTTACAGTATTTACAAGTCACAGTCTTATTATCTGAAGATTTTTTAAAAAATTTCCAAACAACTGAAATTTTTCCCGTTTTGGTGATATATTTTCCCGTAGTCTGAAATATAATTATATGTTATTCGTACTTATGATGCATAGGCTTAATATAATAAAAATTATTTACCTCCATCGTGAAATAACAACAGAAACAATAAAAAACGTAGGTAATTTGCAATAAAATATTAAAAATAAAATATAAATATACTATAACAGCGCAGTTCTGATTCATTTGAATTTTTAAATATTGGAGATTGGAGCACTCGAACGTCGTCACGATTCGAGACAGACCTAAAGCGCAGTCGCAGAATCCAAGTGTCCGAGCAGCCCAGCGATCGCAACAGTCAGTAAGCAAAATACTCTAACAGCAGGGACTCAGGGAGCAACGAAATAATATAATATATGACTAATACAGGAGTGAAAGCGTATGTGTGCGGTGATGACATCAAAATTACCACCAATATCTCGTATCTAGGCTTGCCAGGTCTCCGGGTTTGGACTTCAAAATTTTCTAAAAACCTTTTTTTTTTTAGAGATCGATTTCCTCATAAACGATTTGACTTCTTCTAAAGACCTTTTTTTTTTTTTTTTGGACATCAATTTCTCCGGGTCTGTCATGAAATAGATCTGGCAACCCCACTCGTATCTCGAGTGATCACTCGATTATTAGAAGTACTCGAGTACCGATAACTCGATTATCAAAAATGGTCGATTATGCCCATCACTACTGAATATTAAAATTCCTTTCGGATGGTCCTATAATTTTAAGGGCAACTTGTGCCGGTGACATATAAGTGGCGCCATCTGTTCGGATTAAAAAATTACTACAAAATTTTTATTTTTCTCTAATATTTTAACGAACATTTGAAATTTTTAGCTCATCTAACTCATACTTTTGATATTTTTAATACTGATTTGCAGTAACTCTAAACTTGCAAGAATGGATGCACTATTTTATTTTAAATAAAATGGACGCCTACGCCCCCTTTAGCAAACGAGTTACTAAATATTAAAATTTCTCTCGGACGGTCCTATGATTTTAAGGACAATTTGTGCCGGTGACATATAAGTGGCGCCATCTGTTTGGTTAAAAATTTACTATACATTTTTAATTTTTACTGAAATTTTAGCGAACATTTGAAATTTTTAGCTTGTCAAATCCATACTTTTGACATTTTTATACTGATTTGCAGTAACTCTAAACTTGCACTGAAGAATGATGCACTATTTTATTATAAATAAAATGGACGCCTACTCTCCCTTTAACAAAAGAGTTACTAAATATTAAAATTTCTCTTGGATGATCCTATGATTTTAAGGACAACTTGTGCCGGTAACGTATAAGTGGCGCCATCTGTTTGGTTTGAAATTCTTAACTTGTTTAACCCACAATTTTGATATTTTTATCCGGATTTGCATCAACTTTAAAGAACTGAAGAATGATAACTCTCATGAAAGGAATAGAAATAAAGCGTGCATAATACACTTTTAAAAAATTTTATTAATCATCAACGTAGCACAATTAATAAGAGTTTCCATTATTGTCTAACAAGATTCATATTGAATAATATTGATAAATTAAGACTTCATTATTGTATTAACTATTAGTATCTTCAAGCGCACTTTTTAAGTTGTCTCTCGAACAGACTGGATCTTGAAGAAGGCCCATCTCGACGTCTTACTATCCCTCAAAGGAGGCAAGGAGGGGAACCTGCACAGATTAGAGCTAGCTATAAACCGTGTTGAAAACAGACCTGAAAGTTGAACTTCGGTACTATGGAGCGTAGACAAGGAGTGAAGACACTTATGAGCCGCGGGGAGCCTAGTAACGAAGCCTAGTAACGAAGTTGCGCTTACAACGTCAGACGTTGATAGATAAGCGGAAAGACTTACTTAATATTTATTAAGAAATTAGTAAAAAATAAAAGTTACGTTTGTACAAGGTGTCCCATTTTAATGTACCAGGCCGCATAATTTTTTTTAATTCGATTTTTATAAAAAAATATTTCGAGCAAAAGTTATCTGGTTTCGAGGGGGTCAAATTATGGGGATCTAGAATTTGACCTTGAAGTCAATTATCAAGGTCATTTCAAGATCAACTTTGATATTTAAATGAAAACTCATATTTTTTATTGCAAAAAATACGTAACTTTTCTATGAAACTTTTTTTAATGCTTTATAGTGCGTTATATTTTTACTGTTCCATTTTAATTCTCAGGCTAATATCTCAAGAAATAAGAAGGATGGTGAAAAATATTTCCAACTTCAGGTTTAAGGGTAGATGAAATTACCGTGAAAATTAACCTTAAAGTCAATTATCAAGATAATTTGAAGGTCTACCTATATTTTATTACAGTTTCGTATTCTGCGGGAAAAGATGACGTAACTTTTGTATGAAACATTTTTCTTGAAAGGGTTTCCTGTAATAAAAATATGGGTTTCCATTTAAAAAATCAAGGCTGACCTTGAAATGACTTTGATAATTGACTTTAAGGTTAATTTCAAGGTCACGGTAATTTGATTCTCCCGAAACCTGACAACTTTTGTTCCAAATATATTTTTTTAAATGGGACACCTTGTATAAACATTGCCATTTCTTTCTCATGCTCTACTTACTTACATCAGCACCGCCTTTACGTGACCCATAAAATGCCTCACTTTTTTAATACGGAGTCTTCACTTCTTGAATAAACCCTATATTCGATACAGTAAAAATTGCAGTTATCGTCACAAACTGTGTGCTATTAGGAACAAAAATGCTAGATGGCGACGAGGTAAGTATTATTATACATAGTTGTTACGATATCAATTGGAACCTGTGAATCTTAAAGCACAGGACCGTCTGCACATCTCTTGAAATTTCTTCCTATGCTTTAGCCATGATGTGTCTCGTAATTTATACTCGAATAGTCATTGGGCGAGTCCGGTATTGGTAGACCAGTCCGCCTGATGTGGAATCGACGGCGACGCGCTGGTCGTCAAAGCAAACCTGTATTGGTCCACTAGGTCGTAATTAATTTTTTGCATGGTATTCTATAATTAGTTTGGTGTCAAACGCGGTTCACTTGGCTTTGTCAGTGCCTTGGAGAGCAGTGCTTGGCGTGGTATATTTATTGTTGGTATAATACGTATTATTAATTATTAGTTAATATTATTATTTGTTCTTATCGTAACCAGTAAAGGGTAATAGTTATTAAAATAAATATTATGTCTATTTAATAATTTTGCAAGGCTTTCTGAAGACCCTTTGAAACGGAGGATAACAAAATAACGAACCGGTCTTTGTCTAAAGCGTCGAAACCAACTCAAGAGTTTAAAAACAAAGATTTACACGTACAAAGTCAACGTATTATTTTAAATATATATGCATGTTTGAAAAGAGAAAACAGTGAACAATGTGATAAAGAAATTAGGAAACGGATTAGCGAATTAACTAAGATATCAAAAACAACAATTTATAGGGTAATTAAAGAAGGAGACGTTATTAATCATGGTACAAAGAGGAAACGGAAACATACAAAATTAAAGAATATTGACGATTTTACCAAAGATGTAATACGGCGCACAATTTATAATATGTATAAAGAAATAAGGTTCCTACTTTAGACATTATTCGAGATAAATTAAGCGATTATCCTGATTATAATTATAAATCTTTAGATACTTTACGACATGTTTTATTACAATGCAGTTTTAAGAGTCCGTTCTCTCTACACTGCTAAGGTATCGCTGCGGGGTCGGGTGCACGGGCGTTACAGCTGGAGGCGGAGACTATCGCTCTCCCACTAGGATGATTTTACAGTGGACGTATTTAGATTGATTTAAACGAGCCACTAACGTTACAATTTTTACTTCAATAATTGTGTCAATTTAGAATTAATACAATTATTGTACTGCAATTGTACAAATAAATTTCATCGCAATACAAAATTGAATAACCGACATCCTGCGGAACCCAATTTAACGCTCCTTCTCTTTTTTGGTTTTATGAAAAAAAAGTTATTCTTGATGAAGAGTTCTTGGCCAAAACCCAAAATGAAATAATCAGATTTCAATTTTTTGCAGTAGTATACGAGGTTTGTCGAAAAATGTAAATTTTGCTCACGAGTAAAGTACCTTTATTTTTTAAAATATCGACAATCGTTATTAAAAGTAGATCCAAATAGAAAACTACGGTCAGATATTCAATATTATCCATTTAACAATAAAAAAACAGATTTTGTTATTTTTACAAACTCTTCTCCGTATTAGCATTGATAATTTACGTCTTGAGATAGACATTAAATCTAACAGGTAAGGTAATCGGATTTTTGTAATTTTTGATATTTATGGTACGTGTAGTTTGGACCTTGAATAAGAATTTTTCGAAGTAGTTCGACGCAACGTTCATAAATTACGGAGATAATCGATTTTAAAGTTTTACCTGACAGCTAAATCCACTAGATGTGACACATTCTTCAACTAGTCCAGACGATATCTGTTTCAAAACGCCATATTTGGGTGAATCGTGTATCCACGGAGATTTTTGGCTTTTTGGCTTTCAAATATCACTAGAAATGAAAATTTTTCTATGCGCATTAAAAAAAACGTGGACTTAACTTTTGACGGCACAATATGTTAAAAAAATTGGAAAAATGTCATATTTTTCTTCCTATTTAATTATGTATCTTTTCAAGAGTTGATTTTAGGCGAAAATGGAAGAGGAAAAAAATGTTTGTATATATATTTTTTACAATACATGACTGGTTACAAATCGAATGAATCATGATTATTATGGTAAAAATCGAAAAAATCACAAAAATGGGGTTAAAAAACAATACTTTTTAGGGAATTTTTTTGGTGTATTTAAATTGGGTGTAGGACCTTTATACTTGGCTCAAGAAAACTTCATGTTATGTAGAATCATCACACCAAATTTCATCAAAATCGGTTCGATAGATTTTGCATAATAATTTTGCAATCCAGATT
>NW_019417300.1:647432-663045 GCF_000390285.2 Anoplophora glabripennis | reverse complement strand
TGTGCTGTACAAATTAAATATACTATTACTATTAAAAATTTAATTATTACCGCTGATAGTGCAGTAAAAACATTTATTAAAAAATACATTTTTTAGTTTTCCGCTAGAAATAACGTTGCCTGGCTGTGCCGTACAACTTTTAACTCAAGATAGTTTTTATATCAATCTCTGATATAATATCTAATTGGATGCAAAAACTTCTTCCAATGAAAATAAAAGAATCGAACCCCGCAAGATCGATTAATTCAATACTCTCAATTGAAAACGTATAGATTATCACTGACTAGATATTTCTTTGAACTCCGGTCCTGTCCGCAATTACCAATCTCTAAGCCCATCCCACTGAGTAAAACACACGTGGTTGCAGCATTTAAAATATATTCGTTTCTGAAGTTGTAGACGTTCGGGATTTAGCATAGAATTTTGAGTAATTTTTATCAAATCAATATAATTTTGGTATCATTGCAAAGCTAAAAGATAGACCCACTTCCCTCTTGTAAGCGATTTTTGATTTAAGCCTTTATTTTTACGTAAATAAATTGTAAATATGACGATTTCTTGCATAGTTTACTCTTAAAATTTAAACAATTAGAAACCAATTTTGAAAAAACTGTTACAAGACAGCAGTAGGAAAATACTTTGTCTTTTGATTGTTTTTTTATTTAGGCCGCTATGTTTATTCGTTTTCCAGATATGTGTTATGGGCCGAACCCTTAAAAATGGGTTTATTTCAAGCGCGCGACGGACTCTTAAACATAAAAAACTTGACAATCGTATGGTAATTATGGAATCACGACGTATAGTTGCACTTCGGGAAGATTGTTTACAAAAACTTAGAAAATATAGTCAACTCCATAGGAATATAGCTCGGAATATACTACCTAGATCTAGACGAGACAGGGCAAAATTTTTCTGGGCGCCTATGGATTCCGTAGAGTTTAGAAGTTAAATGTTCTTATGCGGTTCCAACTTATATCGTAACGACTATACAATAATGCTGTGTATTCCTGCCATTATATTTAATATTCTGTAAATAAAGATCATTTATAAAAGATAAAAGGAGTTAAAAACTCGTTTGTCGGCTAAAGTAATCTGTTAATTAAATAAAATTATAAAAACGTGGGCGCCCGAAATTAAGATTTAGAGAACAATTTAACTTCCATAATTGTAACGCTCCGGCTAAAATCGTTTATCTTATTTGATTGATACTCAGGTGGAAAAGTTTCAAATTAAAATACAGTGAAGGAATAACGCACGTACTTGAATCACCTCTTTGTTTTGTAAATACAGTCTTCATAAACGTTCACAAGCCACGTGACAGCCAATCACCAATCGCATCCAGTGAAACAGAATGTTGTGTAGTAATCTCATTGCTTTAATAATTTTTAATTTTACCGAAATTTAATTGCCAACATCAAGGAAATAAATCGCATTAATCCGTCTGCAGGCAGATAAAAACGACAAAGACCAAAATTTGTAAGTGCTCTCGATCGCGCGGTCCGCTACCGAGGGGTTGGCAACCCTTTCGCGCGCCCCGGTTCATTATCGGGCGAAAGTAACGTATGATTAATGTTGGGAGTATCCAATTCACTCCCGGAGGAATCATAATTAATAACGTCTACCGAATTCAGATTGGTGTATTTATCAATAACATGGCATCATTTGTCATCCCAGAGAGCGCCGCACCGAATCTAAATGATTTCGGGGGCGGTGCGTAGGAGATGAACTCGCGATATCTTATTTACGATGGTTTGATTAATATCGTACGCCGTATCAGAGCGACGGGCACGGATTCGTACAGTTCTTTAATTAAGAAGCTCATTCGCCGAAAAGGCAGATTTTAATATATCTGTCAACAACGTAATGAACAATTTGTATCTCTCCATCCTGCAGATCCGTTTTTTTTTCCAGATTTAAAATAAATATATTCATTCCAGTGTCGCGAAATTTCCGTATTGTGGGGAAAATAAGCTTAAAATCATGTCGATGGAATGAAAATAGTACACTGAATGTATAAAATATACATTTTTTATTTATTTACATGGTGTTGTACCCTAAGAGGGATTCTTCTGTAATTCTGTAACTTGAAAACTTGAAACCCTATATATTATTGCATTTTTGAAATCCTTGGTTAATATTAGGTAGTTTATTAAATGTACATGGACTTTAAAACTTACCGCTTTCGAGATAATCAGTTTTTCTAAAAAAAAAAACACGACTTCAGCTCGCTAAATGAGGCTAGATAGCGTCTAAACCGTTATTCATACTCGAAAATACCGAGACCTACATTTAATAATCTTACGAGTTGAAAAACTTTTTTTTTCAAATGGAATTACCCATATTAATTGTCATGGGTGAATACAAAATTGAATGCCCTTTTGACTGATATAAGGTTGTCCATACTTATTCCTAACAGTTTTCCAAAAAAATCAGGTTCCTTTCTAAAGTCCGAAAAAGTAATTATGTAACAGCTTCAAGCCAAACCACTTTTCTCTCCCATTTTATCAGACCTGGGACTGACAGTGTCGATATCTACTGGTATGTTTAAAAAGTGGTATGACAAACAAAAATAAACCACTAACAACTAAAACAAAACGCAAAACGAAACAAACTGAAACTCGGAACACAACAAGGAGAAGAATACTTAGACCCCTGATGTACATCAATTGCATCAATTGCTGTGATGTAAAGAATATTAAGAAGATAAAAAAAATACAATGAAAACAATGCTACTACTGTTGTAGTTATGGACTCTGTACAAGACAATCCAAAGATGTTACTCAGGAATAGGTCAGAAAACATAGACATTAGCAGATCTCATACTCAAAGAATTTTAGTATACAACAAAATCTATTCCTTCAAATCAGTGTTTAATCATAAATTCCTTGAGAGAGATGGTGGTTGTCGTGAGGACTTTTGTTTAACAATGGTCGAGAAACCGATTGAAAACATTCCTTCATCACAATATTTTATTTACTGACGAATAAATGTTGATTCACAACTAATGGCGTGGTGTCCTTTCAAAATTGTAGATATTGGGTTAAAGATAATCTAAATTTTCGATTGATAACTAATAATCAAAAATTTTAAAAGTAAATGTCTGGCGTGCCATAATGTATCATAAAATAATTGGTCCGTACTTTTTGGAAGAAAATCTTAATAAAAATTCGTATTTGGAAATTCTTAACAATTTTGTTTTTGCAGAACTAGACAACGAAAATTTAGAGTTCAGTAGAAAAGTAATATTTGAACAATACGGATGTTCTGCACATTCCACACTTGTAATGGACCAATACCTTGGCCTACACGAGCACCCGACTTGTCCCTCTTAGATTATTTCTTATGGGTGTACTGTATTACCTAAGCAAAAAGTGTATTCAAACGATTTTGACTATAACATTGATTTACTTAGAGGTTTATCTGAATTGGAATTGACAAACAAATATTCATAAAAAATTAATATAAGCTTATTAATATGAAGAAAATCCTCAAACAAAATTATGACTAGTTTGGATACCTAAGAGACGAGATATTAACAAAATAATTTTTCACAGTTTAGTACGAAGTCTTATGAGAATGCAGATTTTTTTGGTCTTTCCACATAGAATGTGCAACAATTGACGAACAGTTTCCACAGCAACTTGTATAAATAGAAAACCGATATCTAAGGAACCGTATGACAGCTCGTAGAAATCGATTAGGTACCTATAAGATACATAATTTATAATAATTATCCTTCAAACTGCTGTCGTTGACTAACTTAACCTCCACATGCGTGATAGCGGCAACGCCGCGGTCTCGAAGTAGCGTATTATTTGAAATTTGCAGGTGTCCAAGCAAACAGAATGATCGAACGCGAGCGAGCGAACGCCGCAGCCAAGTACAACATTGCCAAATCTAAAGGCTTACTACTGTAGTCACTAGCGAATCTACAGAAACTCTCGTTAGACTTTAGACGTACCTCCGTATCCGATAAACCTTCTCAAGTAGAACATTCAGGAAGCTGTTGCCACTATAAACGAAAAAATGATTTCGAACTATGAATTTAGAAAAAGAGACTTGTGGAAGTGACCCTACTAGAAAGAAAATAGTACGTACTATTAGTTGTCCATTCTGTCTCTAAAAGTAACATACTATTAAATTTTGTTCCAAAGAAATACATTTTGAGATTAAATTGCAGATATCTCCATTAGTTATTCCTAACTTGCATCTGATAGAGATATAAAGGTAGCAGCAATTAACTTATTGGATCATTCTCGTTATTAGCTAAATTAGACTCGACTTATTAGTTCCCTCGTCAACATATTTGTAAAATTATTTCGCAAATCCATTATAATTAATTGCTTCATACTCCACGCACCCTTAAACGAATCTATTTTTAATTATGCCAATAATAGAGGCGTTCGATAAGTGAAATTCTATGCAAAACACTACATTTTATCCGATTTACTATTCTATACGGAATGCACTTTGCTAAAAAACGATTCCTTTTATGTAAACATCTTTGTTTAATATTTTTACTTGCTGTCCGAAAATTATAAAAAAAATTCCATAAGAATATGAGACAGTATATTTGCTAGATCTGATAAACTTTCATTATCATTTTGATAAATGAAAGAGATAGTGGTAAACAATAATTATTTCCGGAAGAAAATAACTGCAAAAATACCATCAGCTGTCTACATTTTCCTATTTAAATCGATGTACTGTATTACCAGCGTACTTTTATCTCGATTTCAGGTATAATTTTACAAAACTTCCAGTCACTGTAATTATTGCCTATAATTATTTTAATAGATACTTATCATTATTTCATTTTAACAATAAGAAAATTGCTAATTACTGTTAATTATTTAATTAGTTTGATTACGAATTCATTTTTGTATAAATAGCGGCTGTAATTCATCTACAACTACATCCCAGCTAGCGAAGTCAACAGTTAACAGGTGAGCCCAATTCTATTTTTTATTTCAAAATTAATTAGAAAAGAACATTAAAGTACTTGTATTAGTTATTAAAAACATATCTAGGTATGTCATAATTATTATTTATTATCGTTATATAGAATTATTCATTTTAGTTTAAGTTTTCCATCCCTTGAAAAATTAAAAAAATATAGGTATTTATTACGTTCACAAACTTTAACGTTCCTTTTTCAAAGTACATATACAAAAAATCAAGTAACGATTTTTGAAAATGACTGACTCCTCTAAATGACCTAATTTTTAGTTCTATTATTAGTTTTTAAAATTACTGTTCCTTTCAGACCATATCTTCACCTGTAAAACAGTTCCTAAAAATGAATTTCTTCAAAGTAGTTTTCATGGTAGCTGCCGCTGTTGCCGCTTTGGGCGGTTATTACGTGGAAGCTGCTCTAAGGTAAATATCTATGCAGTTTCTGAATTTTCAGCATTCACTTATAATACCACTTAAAACTATTGTCAATGATCATAGAGTTCACCGTTAATGGTTGCATATTTTAAATTTAATACATACAATCAAACATTTTGTGTATTCTTTATTACAAATTATGAGTAAATATTTGAAATAATGTATCTTACATTTTTCTTTTCAGTGCTACTGCCAATCCCGAAGCCAACTATTTGGGAGCCACAAGCAAATACGAATAATAAAAAAGATATGCTTTTCTTGAAATTGTCAAATCATTTTAAACTCCCCCCCCCCCCACATTATAATTTTTTTAATACTTAGAAAATGTAAGTTTAGACTTAAAATGTGAAGGAAATTGAAAAAACTTTTGTTCTTAAAAAATTTTAATAAAGAATGTGGTTTTGAGTAAAATTGATTACATATATTTCAAAGCTAAACAGTAATTTTCAAAAAATTTTATCAAATGAAGACAAATAATGTTCTTCTACTATACACAAGAAACTTAGGACCGTAAAAAAACTAAAAAAAAATTAGTTGTTGGTAAATGTACTTTCCGAAATTATTTATCTTCTTACGTTGAAAAGAAGATGGTTAGTATCGTGGATTTTGATTGGTCTGCTGCGTTGGCCTATCAACATTATCCCTTGTCATGTTAAGAGGGTCACATACATCAGGGTAGACGTCCGATCGCATTCCTTGATGGGTCAGCAGAGGTCCTATGGCGAAGTGCGCCCTAGTTTTGGACAAGTGACTACTCCGGATTTCCCCAATCTTTGAATTGTTGTCAGTTGGAACTGAACTTCCTGGCATGGTATTTTTATTTGTTTGCCAGCAATCGAATCATGTAATAGACATAATCGAGAAATGAAAATCGAAAAAGATATTCAAGAAAAACGTAACCTAAAAATTTTTACTTTTTTAAGTCACTTTGGGACACTTGAAATGAATTAAATCGTTATCACTCTTTTTTACCATGAAAGTACAACTCTTAAGGAAAAAATGAGCCCTGGTTCGTTTCTCTACGACTATTCGTCCAGCCAGAAGAGCCGATTTTCGAGATGAAATTTTTTTCGAAAAATCGATCACTCGAAAAAATTTCTTAATTTGAAAAAAGGCACTTTTCAGTTTCAAAACCTTAATTTGCAAGAGATACAACAAAAACAAAAAAATCGTTTTTTGACGGTTTTTTCGATATATCTCGAAAAGTAATATAGCAATCAATAAATTTAAAAATACGAATTAATAGGTTTTTTAATAGCTACAACTTTCTTATTTAACTTTTTTCGATTGGAGTTTGTTTATAAGCGAAAAACCGTCTTTTTACTTTTATGATTTTTTTAGATTAACTTCGCCGTTTATGCGCCATAGGAAAGCATTATCTTCCTTCGAATTTTTTTTCGTATATCACCATATTTTTTGTTTCCAGGTGGTATTTTTTGTAAGCTCTTGATACTTATTGATTGGACTATAAAGCTCAATTTTAAATATTTTATAATTTTCATTAATTTTTTTAGTTATTTATATTTTTTATGTTTTTCTTGTTTTATTAAAAATATTTCTAAAAAAAATTAATTCACTGTACCTATTTCTACCTATAAGTTACATTTCTCCCATCTTGCATTGAAATATTTGAAAAACTTGTTTCCATATTTATTTAGTCATACAGGTCTGGTCGAACTAAACGTGGAGGTAGTAGCAATGTATACGCCCAGTTGAAGAATGCGCGCGCGGGCAAACGGCGTATAACACAGCCGCACTGTGCGAGTGGGCAATAAATCTCAGTTGTTGACAAGTGGTTGACAAATTGCCTAGCAGTGCAGTGCAGCAATGCGGAATTTGGTGTAATTCAGGTAATTTTAATTGATTATAGGCACCTTCTATTAATAACTCATATTACAATTGCGAAAGGGAGAAATAAGAGGGATATTTTGTTTACTAATTTATTACAACACGGCATTTTGGAGACTTTTGAAATGGAACAAAACGAAATTTACCATCAATGTAATAAAACTGTGTAAGGACATAAATAAATTAAAATATGTTGTTAGCCAAATGAAAATATAATGGAAATTTTCTACACATTATATACAAATTATTATAATTTTTTACCTTTAGCATAAAACTTCTTTAGGGACGCCTATGAATCTGATTAAATTTTATTGTTAGGTGTTTTTATACATGTTCAACTGACTTCGGAGAGACTGTAATACCTACGACAGTTTTTTTTTGTAGTTTTTTTGAACTGAACTGACTTTTTACGAATTTATTTCCCTCTCCTTTTTCCTTCCAAAGCGTTCCCCGTGTGAGTCCCATGCGGCCGATTCGCCGGGACCGCGGGGTCAAGGGTCACACAACGAGTCCCCATTGTGTGTTCGTGCGGCCCCGCGTTATGCATACATTTCACAGTGTCAGGCCGTATACGCTGAATTATACTCGCTGAAATTCCAGAAATGCGAATCAGTTTGCAAAGTTTATTTTAGCTTCCGTGTCTCTGTGTACGGGAACTTTTGTCTCTCCCCGCCGGTCGCATTTTAATTAATTGCCTCCCTTTGTCGCCGTCCCCGGGCTGCGGATGGCGCGGGAGGGGTCGCGGATGATCGATGTAATTGTCTCGGGCGGCGATAATTGCACGCAGCATGCAGATTATTGCATCCGCAGACGTACCAGCAGCACCCGTGTGTAGGTCTTCACTAATGGGCGCTACAAACGGTAATTATTAGCGGGCATAACGTAAATTGCAACTAAGTATTACTTGTACTAATTACACAGACGGTAATTCTTCAAATTATAAATCAAAATTAAGGGCGCAAATACGCAGTGTGTCTCAATTGTTTCTCTTCCGCTACGCTATTTATCATTAATAGTTATTAACAACAGTAAAGGTTTTAAATATTGAATTTATGAAACAACTGAATTTGTGGTTGTTCTGGAAAAAAAATAGTTTTCCGTTTGTGTTGTTCGGTGTCGTTCACGACGAGAAAGTCGGGAGGAAAACGGGGTAAGGGATCTAGTGCATTTAAATAATTTTTGCACGATTTCAGAAAATCAGATAATTTACAAAAATACGAGTTATTTATTTATACGAATAAAAATAGATAATGTTAGGTTCAAAAAAATTAATTATTACTGTTAAAGGTTAGGAGTACATTCATTTTTACATTCTTGTGTTGCAAAGTTTTTATTAATACATAAATAATATAGCCCAGTCGGTGGACGCCACAGGAACAAATGACTAGCACTATGGCTGATTTTTTTAAGTACTTTAAAGTATACAGAATAATATAAGAAAAAGTTCATTCGTCTATCGATTCCCGAGGAAAAAAAATAAATAACAAAAAAGTTGTATTTTTGATAGCTAAATCAGAGGAAAATTTCAAACTTACCAAAAATCAGTGGCGTACCATATTTTTTTCTACTTTTATCAAGCTGTTATCTTGTTGTGACGCCACTGGAGAAAATATGACAAATTAAATTGTGTGAGAAAATGAGTATTATTATTACAAACAAAGTTGCCAAGTTTCAACAAAGTCTAAAAAGGGGTTTTCGTTTTACGAATAAAAAATCAATTCTCATTTTAAACTTGAATACTGTAAATCGAAAACGACGCATCCATACATATATGTTTACATTAACCTTTTTTTTAAAGGACTTAGTACAAGTCGTGAAAGTCCTGCTACAAAAAAACGCGGACACCCTGTATATTCGAATAGAAAACCGAGCATCTATGACAAATATACTTAAACATAAGATAGTTCGAAAAAATGTTTTCAACGTCGGGAATTGTTATTTAGGTGATTCCTTTCACAAATAAAATTTCCGGGTAATGGATTTTATCTAATTACGAAATACGACCCTTATAGTTATTTTAAAAACATTAGGAATCTTGAGTTTACGGCAAAATATTATATTAGCCTCTGGTACTTTATTAAAACTAAACTAATTTGAATGAGACTTTTTAAAATGTTGAGATTAAGAATCTTTAAGCGTGAATTCATTTGGTTACGAACGTTATTCACTTTTAATGATTTTATGTATTTTATAAAAAATAGCAATTTTTCAGGTGCAAATCTCCTTTGATCGTTTAATATAAAATTTGATAGTGTTGCAATATGAAGACGAATATGCAGAGTATAATGCAAATAGTCAGCAAATACAGTACGTGAAAATAGGTATAAAATTTTTTGTCGTATATCCGAAAATCTAAAAAAAAAATTGGAAATTTTTTTTCGAAAATTTTTAAAATTTTTTGAAATTTTATATTTTACTTTTTTTGTATTGAATTAAGATCGAATATTCATTTCCACATATTAATGTTTTCAATATTCGACTGAAATTTGACAATTTTTATATTTGAAGAATGAATTTATTAGCTTGTTTGCCCGCGGAAGATGACTTCATGGCTTTAATAGTTTTTTCCAGACAAACCATAGCTAGGACGAAAAAAGTGCGATGTATCTTTTTTGTTGAAAAAAAGTTCTTCTACAAGACAGTATTTTTATTTTTCTCTATCTTGATCCCAGTCCAAAATATTAAAGAATTTCGAAAATCAAAATGCTCTCCAACATTTTTTGGACTTTGGGAAATTGACAGACCAGTGAACTTTATCTTATTTTGAAGAACTTATAAAAAAATCAGCCATATTGCTAATTACTTGTGCTTTTGGTGCAAAATTACTTCCACCGACTGGGCAGTACAGAAATAGTAGACATGCATTTTATGTATGGACATGCCCATAATATAATGGAGTTGGAGCTCGTCGTCTGTATGTTGAGACTTGTCCTAATTGTCTAGATCGGTCTTCTTGAATATTCACCAACTTCATTACCGCCTACAGTAATTTTCACTACTACTAAGCTGATTAGAAAATTACTTTACCTTTAAAACGTCATATTTACGATTCCAAATGCCATTTTAAAAAGTACGATATGAAAAGTGTTTTATAGATTCGTTAAGAAACCAAATTACTCTTTACTTTTTACTTTTTGGTAGGTACCTAATTAAAAATTGAAAAAGAGAAAGTGCAAACTACTTAATACAACAGAAAAACTTTGCACCGTCCACTTTTCATGTGCGTGGTACTCTTCATTTTCGCTCTCATTTTTCAAACCATAAAAATCATAAAACAGAAAATATCCCAAAAAATGAAAAGTACTTTCGAAAAACAAGCACCAGATCGCACTGTTGTTATACTTAACTATTTACGACTAAATTTGGTACTGCTACTTCAACTAATTTAGAAGATATTAAAAAAATCATTGTCGTGGATTGACCTCTAGTCCATTCAAACTTCTTGTGGTAATTTTCACCAACTTGTTTTATAAATAATATTGTGTAGGTGGGGAGTTAAAAATGATATTTTTTCTAAATAAATTTTATTTTCTCATTTCATTTCGACAATATACAAGAAAGTCATATCCCTTTTTTCAATCGTATTTGCTTGTGGGTCCCAAATAGTTGACCTGAGGACTGGCAGTAGGACTGTAAAAAAATATAAAGTATACTTTTTCAAATATTTGCTCATATTTTACAATAGAAAAATTCGAACCAACCATAGTACTGATATTGAAAAAAGTTTTGAGTATATGTCTATATGAGTATAACTAATGATGATCACCTAAAAGCTAAATATTTATAAACTATATAAATATTTACCTGAGGGCAGCTTCTACGTAATAGCCGCTGAAAGCGGCAACAGCGGCAGCGATCATGAATACTATTTTGAAGAAATTCATTATGGGAATTGGTTTAGAGCTGAAAAATATGATCTGAAAGAAATTGTAGTTTTAAAAACAGAAAATATATGCAAAAATAAGTGCAAAGTGCAAAATTGATAAAAAATCGTTATTCGATTGTTTCCTAAATTTATTTTAAAGATTAAAAGAGACAAGGGGCGTTAAAATTCGTAAAAATAATGAACACGTTTGTTTTTATTTTTCAAAGTATGGAAAAACCTTATTTGGCATAAAATTATTCTGTTAGTAGCAAAAGTATAGATTAATAATCCATACCTACCACTAATTCCAAGAAAAATTTATAATTTTACATAAAGAACAATTAGGTTTTTCGCTGTTTTTGA
Source organism: Anoplophora glabripennis (assembly GCF_000390285.2). NCBI lineage: Eukaryota > Metazoa > Arthropoda > Insecta > Coleoptera > Cerambycidae > Anoplophora > Anoplophora glabripennis. The sequence goes on along the minus strand of NW_019417300.1, from coordinate 651,578 downwards.
TCGTGGATAAAAACATTCAATTTTTATGACATGAAACATTTTTAATAACTTATAGGTGCTAGGTACTAATACTTTCTAAGGAATTTTGAAATTTAAAAATAGAATTCGACTCACCTGTTTTCTGTTGGATTCGCTTGCTACGATGTGGTTTTGTAGGTGGAGTACAGTCGGTATTTATACAAAACTGAATTTATTATCAGACCAATTAAATGATTATAAATAATTAGCAAATAATTTTTAAAATGAAATAACGATAAGTGTCTATTAAAACAATTACTTGCAATAATCATCATGACTTTAAATAGGCCTTTTAGTTTCTAAGGAAGCGCCAGTAGAACACTGAATATCGCAACAATTTCCATGTCACGCGACGTCAGGTAAGTAGCTTCATTTATTACATAAACACTCGCGACATCGAGTACCTACTTACATATCGTTGGAATGTCGTGTTCATGTCGTACTGATGTCGCATACGGCCTTGCACGGTCAAAGCCCAACCATAATTCATTGTAGGATCCCTGCAAAACCGCAGTGATTAGGGGAACAATCACGCGGCAACCGATGCCAATCTATCAACCACGCAGATCTGCTATCGGCACAACTGATTCTATTTTCGATCTGACTCCCTATGAACGATTGATACGTTAAACTTTAAGCCCTCGACCGACCAAGAAGACTATTGATTCTCTCCAAGCATTTTGACAAAATTATTTAAAAACGTTTATAAAAGGCCCAAGATAATTTAATAATAGATAATTTAACTAATAGATACTAGTTTTAGGATTATATTTAAAATGTATGAATCTGTTCCAATTATACTAATTTATGTCTACCCATAATAAAAATAATAATAACAAATCTGCAATATGCAGATGCTCTATGCAAAAAAAAGTAAAATCAGCAAGTCGATGGCGAGGGTGTTTATGGCAACGACGGCAAATTAGTATGACAGCACCGTCGCGTCGCCAGCCTAAATATTCTACGAACTTTTTAACAAGTCCCAGCGACGTTCGCAGACGTATTCAATTCCAAAAACGTGACTGCGAACTCGCTTAATGTTATTATTATCAAAATTTCCAACAAAGGGCAGCAAATCTTAAAGAAAATAATTATAATATTCCACAAGGTTCTACCGTACTTGCTCTAAAGACCTTATCGGTACAGTGATAAATTCAACACAGCATTTGCCGCTACTGTCTGATTAAAACTAATCACGCCAGTGTCCCAACTAATGGGAAATGTACGTAACGAGAGTATAATGTGTTAAATTTTCCAACTCTCTTCGGAAGTTGCACTGTTGTTTAGTCGCCAAATTTAATAACCGCGTTCAACGCCTACCAGAAATACCTTTTCATTTATCTATTGTGTTAAATACGTTAGGGATTGAATTTGCATAGAATTGCATGCTTTTTATACCACAGTGGTGTATGCCATGTACAGGGTGTATCACCTTTTACCTTGATAACTTTCAGAATCGACGAAACTGTGAAAAATAATGTGGTAAATACATCTGGAACGAATTGAGGAATCAATTGATATTTCTTGCTAATTATGGCTGTTAATTGATGCCTTCGGCTAACAAAAAAAAAATAAAAATTATGAAAATTTTAGCTCGGTACTTTAAAAAGTGGTACCTAACTCGAGAGAGTGCCATTATCAACGCTATAGCATCATCAGCCATGATTAGCGGGAAAAGTCTTCAAATTATGATGATTTCTCAATTCCTCCCAGAAGATGTTTGTTGTATGTTAAAAAACTAGAGAAAATTAAAAAAAAATTGAAACTGCATAGCAAAGGACAAGATTTGCCAAAAAAAATTCTGCTGCATACTAGGCATAAAATGAATTTTCGTTATTTAAATTACCATCTAGTGCGCGTAAGTCCAATATCTAGGTTAATAAAAGATATAACTTTTTTTTTCTACAGAGTTACCTACTTTCCCGAGGTGTACAAAATGAAAATATATTTTCATATACAGGGTGTTCAGTTTTTCCTGGGCAGGTACCAACTTAATTTTTTTAAATGGAAACCTATATTTTTATGGCATTATCGAATTCTACGTGAAAAATTAACGGGACTTTGCGTTATAATCCCTATTAAAATATTGATAGTTTTCGAGATAATCGACTTTTCATTTTTTTTATGTTTCGTCACTTCTAGTAGTTGATATGATTGTATGACAGCTAGAAATTATTTTTTTTCGGGAACAGTAGAGTGAAGATGGCTCTTTCAAAAAACGTATCAAAAGTTGACCTGCGATATACAGGGGGCAAAAAAAATCGTGCCAAATCTGATAATTTATAATTTGAAAAATCTCGACTTTTTCAAATAGAACACTCTGTGTTTTATGATTTCATTAGATGCCTTTCTGTAGACCCTACAATTTTTAAAAGCTTTCCCTAATGCAGTGACTGTCATAGATAGTGCGCCTTACCATAGTGGACTAATAGAAAAACTGTTAACATATGCATAGAAAAATTAAGAAATATTTGAATGAAAAACATATTGAATACAAATACATTAAGTTAAAAGTACAATAATTAACAACTGCTACAGAAAAAGCCAAATAAATGAAATAAGTAGTATAGTTTGACTGATTCAGAGACAGAGACAAAATATCAACACTGGGACAGTCCATCTCCCGTTTTCACAATCGCTTCCTACATCTCTAACTCGATTCCGAGCCTCAAAGTTTTTAATTTAACATCTCATCCCACATAATCATATCAAGTAAGATACAACAAAAAAAAAAAACTTCTCCAAGTCAGAACGCCAGCGGCAAGCTGAAGCTCCCTAAATTAAATACCCGAACAAAAGAAAACCTCTCTTTACCGCTCAACGTTTTATTAAAAATTTAATTTGAAATCTTGCTCGTCTCGGCATGCCTCTAAGATCGAATTTATTTAGCCTAAGATGTAGTTTGGTCAAGGATTTCGATACCGGGGAATGGCGGGCTTTTGTAAGCTTGTAAATTGCAGTCCGTAATCGAAAATTTTGCCAATCAGCAATTTTGCTCGAAAAACTGGCATTTGACAAAATCGTTCGACCTTCGGTCTCGCGATTTTTTTTCGTAAAATTACTGATTGGCAAAATTATTTCGTTAGAAAAAGAAATCTATCCGATAAAAAGAAAAGCTCTTGTAATTTTACTGTTGATAAATACATTTTTAAGATATTCAATGAGACCTTAAACATTATTGATAAAGCAGTTAAACTACTTCAACGAGAGAGTTATCGAAAGATCTATTTGTGTTACTTAGATCGTTAACTATTTAAAACCGACCCCTCTATTTCCAGATTCGCGTGCCGCCCCTGAGCGAGGACCTTGAATCATTTATCCTCATTTACAGCCATCTCGTGCCGGAAGGTCGACTATTGTGTGGGGGAAGACCAGATGTTTTTGGACGTTGTTAAGGAAGGCATTGTACATTGTAAGTATAGACAATGGGCTAATGTAAAGTCTTTATTATCAATACGGCAAAGAAATGATATCGAGTGGGATGTAAAAGATGAAGCGTACATGGAAGATGGAAAAAGTTTCAAAGCGAGAGGAAATGTAAAAAAGTGATAAATGAAAGTTGGATGTCAGGGGGTATATGTAAAATGTTTTATTTTCAGTGGAACTGAAAAGGACTATTTGAGAAAATAACGGGAACTTCTTACTTTTCCCAGCAATTTGAAGATTAATGTCAGTACACTGAAAAAAATCTACAATTTTAATCGGCATAATTCGTTTGATATTTCGGTGTTCTTAATTTTGTTTTCGTTTTCATAATTTTGGTACTTAGATAATTGGGAATAATTTAATAACGAGCGTTCAAATAAAAACGTGGTCGAAGTTGGCTCTGACACATTGGACGTAGGGAGTAGCTTATAGCGACCAACTTAACCTCATTTCTCAACGAGCTGTATAGCAGCTGTCAGTTTCAATAACGTTAATGACTATATAACTTTATTTTAAAGAATAATCGTGATAACAATAACAAACAATTAAAGGAGCTGCGGAAAGTGTCCCCCTCCTTGTTATAACAATAAATTAAAGCAGCTGCTGAAAGTGTCCCCCTCCTTGTTCCAAGCACTTTTCACACCTGTTCCTCAAAGAATTAAAGACATTTTCTAAGATGCTCGGGGTATTGTTAATTTCACG
>NW_019417300.1:633513-646660 GCF_000390285.2 Anoplophora glabripennis | reverse complement strand
TTGTTTGTAAAAGATAAAAATAAAAAACCAAAAACTTGGTTATTTGAATTTTTCACATAAATTTTGAGGTTATGTGAAAAAAGTGTAAATACAAAAGTTGTAGATCTTTTTATTACCTACAACTTTGTCATTTAACTTTTTTCCTTAAGACTTGTAGTTTTTCCGGAAATCAAGATAAACCGTTTTTTACCCTTAAAAACTCACCCCCTTCCCCTTCCCGACCTCAGATCGCCCGTAAATTATTTTTCTTTTCATTTCTGTTATATTCTCTTCATTTTCCAATGGGTTTCATCCTACTATAATTTTTTTCAATTTTTACCATTTTTGAAGGCTTAAGCACTGGTCTAAATGCTGAAAACTAGAATTAAGTCTAGCAACATAATATAAAACTTCGTATAAAACCTTTGAAATTAATGAATCTGAATTTAATGTATTATTGATAATATTAAAAAGGAATATAATTGAAAACATATGTCTACGATAAAGTTTGTGGTGATTAAGACTAAAACAAGAAAGCAACAATTCCTGAAGTGTACCAAGAGGAAGATAAGTTCCATAACTAGTAAATTGTATCCTTAAATATCTCCATTCTACTTTCTTTAAATGAATATTACAAACATGGGGACTCCAACAATCGATGAAATTAGTGACATCTCTTTCATAATGGGACGGATCACCATCATGTAAAAAGTACATAGTCCTTCTGATTTGAAGAGGAATGTCCTGAAGTAGTAGAGGTAGATAGTTCTCCAAAAAAGCCCGGGACATCTCGCTGTTCAAATTTCCGTCGAAGAAATGTGGTCCTATAATTTCATTATTCATTATTCCAGTCCAAACGTTTACGGAGAATCTTCTCTGAAACTGGGTTTCTCGATTAGCATGAGGGTTTTCGCTTGCCCACACATGATCGTTGTGGAAATTTTTGATTCCATCTCGTGTAAATGCAGCTTCGTCACAAAAAAGGGTTCTTGAAAGAGTATCCAGATGATTCCACCATTCACAAAGACGAACTCTTTTAATTTTTTAAGCTTTTAATTTACATATTCTTACAACGAAAAAACCTTTCATGATTGCCACAATACGCGCAGATCGCTGTTGGCATACCGACCAAATAGGTTGATTCCGCCGTATAATTATTGCGAACACGGCGACTATTAGACACCGGAGAACAGAGTAATCAACGTAATTCGCCGCTCTGATTACGGCAGACTCACCATCGCAATTAAACCGCCTCCTATTTCGACGGAAGAAAATCGACGGACTCGACGCTGCACATTAAAAATACGGGACCGCAGAGAACGACCACCTGGAGCCCGTCGGAGGAATATTAAATCAGCCCTCTCGCCCACCCATCACTGTCGACGACGCGACGTCCCGCATAATATTCCTACACCTAGAAAGCGAAAACGGAGTTTATGTAGGCACGACATGACATTTTTCAATGGGGGTCTCGGGGGAGGCACCGGGAGGATGCCATTCGACGGAATGAATTAAAATGGTTGGAGTATGAAGTTTTACGGGATGTGGCAGTGATGTTTGATAATTAAATTTAGTGTTCATGTGATTGATTAGACAAACTGTTATTGTACCTAGTAATAGTTATTGTGTAGTGTTACGAAATGGCACATACGTATGAGAATAATAACCCTGTTGATATGTTGTTAATCTAAGGTGAAAGACAGCAAAAGGCTGCAGAGGCATCACATCGTTATTAAAGAAACAGGGAACTCAACATGATAAAAAATCCCAATAGTCAACTAATGTACAACTTGAATATGCTATAAAAAAACAAAAAATTACAAAGGTGCAAAAACAAAATATACAGGGTGTTTCAGGAGCAGTTGTACATACTTCAGTCATACATTCAATTTTAAGTAAAAAATTCCCTATGAACTTAGGTGTGGAAACGCTTCGTTTAGGATATACAGGATGTCAAATTTAAAAAAAATAATTACATTTTCTTTAATAACTCTCGACTACTTTGAGTTAAATTCATGAAATTTTGTATGCGGAGGTTTCTTGGGACGGGAAATTCAAATTGTATGGACGATTGTATCTCCCAGAGGGCGCCGCAAACAACCGGTACGGTCCTTTTAAATCTCTTCAACTTTTTTGTGCCACGGTGTATGTCACTTTGGAATAGAAAAACATTTTCCCCTATCTTTTCTACTTAAGAAATATACACCTTATTGAAGTCCCTAGGAGCAGTCGTTTCCGTTAAAAAACTCATCTAGAGATGATGGTGCATGCAAATTATGTATTAGAGTGAATCGAAAGTTATTGTTGTCAGGTTTTGTACATTTTGTTTAGTGATTTTATTTTTGGAATTCTCCCAAAAATTTTGTGAATAGATCAACGCTAATCGTCAACTAGTTCCAATGATGCTTTTTACTGACGAAGTTGATACATAATTAGCACTCTAATACATAGTTTGCATGCATCATAATCTTTAGATGAGTTTTTAACGGAAACGGCTGCTCCTAGAGACTTCAATAAGGCGTACATTTCTTAAGTAGAAAAGATAGGAGAAAATATTTTTCTATTCCGAAATGACATATACCGTGGCACAAAAAAGTTGAAGCGATTTAAAAGGATCCTAATGGTCGCTTGTGGCGCCCTCTGGGAGATACAGCCAATCGTCCATAAAATTTGAATTTCCCGTCCCAAGAAACCTCCGCATACAAAATTTCATGAATTTAACTCAAAGTAGTCGAGAGATATTAAAGAAAATGTAATTAATTTTTTTAAATTTGCCATCCTGTATATCCTAAACGAAGCGTTTCCAGACCTAAGTTCATAGGAAATTTTTTACTTAAAATTTAACGTAGAATAACATACTATCTCCAAGACAGTATAAACTTATTTACAGAGTATTGACATATTAAAAATATAAGATATCTTGATACTGCAAAAAATTTCTATAGTTTAATTTATAATTACCAGACGATGTGACAGTACTTAAAGCAGTTGGATATACAGGGTGATTCACTTATTATGATTAGGACTTTAACCATCGATAGATTTCGTCCAAATAATGTCATTTTAAAGTATACACTTTCTTCCAAAAGCTTCCTTTTAGAAATATAAGCTCTTGAAAAAACTTTTTTTGGTGTTCATTTCTTTTTTCTAAAACTATGAAAGCCATTTGCTTTATATTTAGTATGAAGAGTACGAATGAAAAGCTCTATCGATTTTACAAATTATTGTGAAAATAGATCAATCATAGGCATCCGTAAGGGGTTTTGATAACCCCTATTTTTAATATAATTTCTACGCCACTGGAAATTTTTCAAAATGAGTATATTTTTTTCATTGCGGTTTATTCTAGAGCAAAAAGGTCTCTTACTATTTTTAAAAGAAATGCTTGGTTTTTGAAAAAAATGGCTTATTATGGATTGATTACATGTGAAATGGTTAAGTTTTTCAAAGAAGATTTAAATACTTTAATCGAAGACTTACGATTACTTCTAAGGAGAAATATGTGAATTCAGATGGATGGCGCTCCGGCTCACTATCGTCTTCAAATTAGGCAGTGGCTCGGGGAGCACTATCCACGTCTTTGGATCGGGCGTATTTTGGAAATGAATCATACAGAACCTAGTACAGGTCCCATTGCTTGGCCGCCACGATAGCCAGATCTAAATCGCATGGATTATTTCGTTTGGGAATTTATTAAAGAAAGTCTGTACTCTTGAAAGGTTAAGAAGAATTGAAAATAATTGTGAAACATTTAAACACAACCCCAATATGGTTTGCAGTTCAAAACTTAATTAGTCGATGTGAGAAATGCATTGAGGTTCGAGGATAACGTTTCGAATATTTGTTGTGATACTTTTGTCTTTGTTAAATATTATTATTTCTGTTTGTTTCTCAATATTAATTATTTTCTTCTGTATTATGTACTTTGTTTCAAAAACTTAGCGATTTCACATGTAATGAATCCATAAGAAGCCATTTTTCTCAAAAACCAAGCATTTCATTTAAATTCATTTTGGAAAATTTCCAGTGTCGTAGAAATTATATTAAAAATAGAGGTTATCAGAGCTCCTTACGGACGCCTATGATTGATATATTTTCACAATAATTTGTAAAATCGATAGAGATTTTCATTCGTACACGTCATACTAAATAAAAAACAAATGGCTTTCATAGTTTTAGAAAAAAATAAATAAAAACCAAAAAAAAATGGTTTTTCAAGAGCTTATATCTCTAAAAGGAAGGAAGTGAATCACCCTGTATTGTTCATGAGTATAAGTATATACTGAAAGAAAACACCGGACCAATATGACCTCCCCAAGGTTACCTATTTGAAAAAAACAATTTTTTGTCATCTTGTCCTCTAGTGGCTAAACGAAGCAACATGGGATAGAGGTAGAGGTAGAGAACACCCTGTATATCATGGAAAATATTTTCATAACTATTTTTTCAAACGATTTTATTTCAAGTTTCTTAAATTTTTCCATTTTTTCCAGTGTTTTGTTTCGAGGAAAAAAAACAAAATGTTTTTTATAATTTTTCCGTTTTTCTCCAAATTGTTAAATCCCTACTTTCGATTACCTTTTACTTAAAAAAAAATCGTAAAAACACACCTTCTGGATGCTTTTTAATAGTCAGCTGGTATCGACCCTGAATTACCCCATCCGAATCCCTTCCGCCCTTCATCAGGTGATACCCCTATCACATCGCCCTATACATTCTACTTAGCGCCAAGGAAACCATAACAGCGGCCCCGAGGTCGTTCTTTTCGGGGGAAAAATATTTACTTAGGGATGAGCGGAGATCCACCCCTCTCAATTTAAGGGCCGCTTTTTGTACAGGAACAGATAGACGATGTGTTACAGCCAGTGCCGCCCAAAAACAACTAAGCGCAGCGTTGGCAGTCATTTATCACCGGGCGCTTTCGTCGCCGGGATAGGTCTCGATAGCTGGATCGACTTAAGAAAAGAATTTGATGCCGGTAATGGAGTGGATGGCTTCAGTCTGACTAAGCCAGTGAAATACGTAAGAAACTGGAAAATATATCGCCATAATATGACTGTGGTGGCCAGCTAGACCACGCGATCTAATGCTCTGGAATTTTAGCGATAGACTTAAATTTTTTGTACATGCCTATTGACAAACCGTGCATCGCCCTAGGTCAGGTATTATAATCGATTAAATTCCAGTGGGCCATTATGGAATAAATGTTTGATGTGGCATTATTGGAATGCATTTAATTGGCCCATACTTTTTTAAAATTGTATTGAATGCTAATAGCTATTTACAGTTTTCCAGCATTGCTTCAACATATGCCGCTGCAGCTCAGGTTGCATATGCAGTTGCAATACAATGGTGCTTCTCCGCATAAGGCTAAAAGAGTTAAAAACTATTTAAAAAATACCTTCGGAACTAAGTGGATTGGAATTAATGGGCCTGTAGAATGGGCTTCAAAGTCTCCAAACTTAACGCCCCTAGACTGTTTTTTATGTGGAACATTAAAAAATCAAGTATATACAGGGTGTCCCAAAAGTGACGCCCGTCCTTATGGGTTTTGATTAAGGGGACAAAAACAAATCGAAAATCAAGAGTGGAAAATTTTCCGATTGTTTTTCTTTGCTGTTATTCAAAAAATTAATCAAAAAATTAAAAATAAACATTTGGGCGGGGTTATTAAATATTTATGTAATTCAAAGCTGTATTTGCTGCAGCTGTATGTTTTTAAATGAAAACTTACCATTGCCATTGCTGCATGACGTTCCGTTAGCAGTTAGACTAAATTATTGGTTTCAACATGATGGAGCTCCATCACATTATGGTTTACAAATATAAAATTATCTGAATCAAAACTTCCGAAACAGATGGATTGGAAGAGGTGGACCATGGCCTCCTGGGTCACCAGATCTGAATCCCCTAGATTTTTCTTTTGGGGTTATTTAGAAGAAAAAATGTATAGTCCGTATATACGCTGCTGTCACGTTAATAGACGAAGAGATGCTACAAAGAGTTCATGCTTCAATGTTGGATCGTGATGATCTTTGTCTTGAAGTAGAAGGCAACTTATTTGAACACGTTTTGTAAAAACAATTTCTATTATTTAAGCGCATTATGGTTTTAGTTTATGTTTTATTATAAAAATGTTTTTCTCTGTCATTTTTAGGTTAAAATAATTTCTTACACCCAGGTACAACTAACAATCGAAAACTATACTTATCTACTATTGTTATAAATTATATGTCTTGGTTCCCATAAGCACAGACCTCAGTTTTGAGACAAAAAAATTAATTTTCGCTTTTTTTAGTTTTTTGAATACTTTTTTGAATAACTCGACAACGGAAAGCAATCGGAAAATTTTCCACTCTTGATTTTCAATTCGTTTTTGTCTCCTTAATCAAATCCTAGAAGGACGGGCGTCACTTTTGGGACACCCTGTATATACGAGAATTTTGGAGCATTTAAAGCAAAAAATTCGACATGTTTGTGAGAATCTTTCAAGAGAAACGTTGTTTAAAGCTACCAGGGGAAGTTAGGAAAAGACAGGATAGGCTTAAAAGTAGGAGGCATGCATATCGAAAAATTTTTAAAGTAGGTAATAAATAGTCATAATTTTATATTTTGTTTTGTGTTCTGTTATTAGTTATTATTATATTTATTAGTTACAATTAAAATTGTTTAATATTTTCTGTATTTGATTATCCTATTTAACCGTCATTATGTGTATTGTTCTATTTTTCTTCGTGGTGTGACCTTTTTTAAGAAGAACATAGCCACTGATATGGAAACAAATTTGTGACAGGAGTTACAGCGATTGTTTTTCACAGTAATGTTGATTAAGTCATGACTAGTTCCAATACAATAGAATACAATTTTGTTATAAAGTTTGTTATTGTAACTTTTTAAGGAGAAGAGATAAGGAAAGTGTCTTTATCAAACTCGTCTGTTACTTGCCTCGCTCGCTTCGCTCGCTCGGCTCATCTCAGGCTCGTTCAATAAAGAATCACTTTACTGACTCGATACATAAATGACTATTAAATAATCGCTTTTTTACAGTATATTTCTATGGATCAATGCATATCCCATAATTTTTTTGTACGAGTTGTGCATCACCTGTATTTTGCTAATTTCCAATTCGACGAAAAAGCTCAAATATATGTTTCCCCTTTGTTCCTTTACGCAATTAAATCCCCCGATTAATTACAACCCCTGCCTGAATTAATTATTAAATTATCACACTCACCCTGGTGTTGTTCCGTTCCGCCTTCAACTCGGATATTTCTTCTTCCCTTTCCAACAGCTGCTCTCTGGCGGCGTTCAGCTCCTTCGTGAGGGTGGCGAATTCCTGAAACAAGATGTGATCGCGTTACTGGAAAGTTTCCTCTCGGAGATGCGTGGCCTCTGGTAGGCGTAAGGCTGAGGAGAAAGTTATAATGCCACATGACGCGCGGGTAGGGCGAAATCCGAGGGATTATTCTTTACATCCGCGAAGTTCGCGATACCCAAACTTAATTTTGCGAGTAGCGATGGGAATATTAAAAAAAAACATCGTAAGACAGGGAAGGAATGGATATTTTTTTATTCGAATTCGCTTTGTATATAGGGTGTTCGATAATTCGATTGTCAAGGATCTACAGGATGTTCCTTGTTCGAAACTAATAGGAAAAGTGCATTACGTATTAGTTCTAAATTGATACATAATTTTGGTCATTGATCTACAGACTCATCGTTTGTTATTTATGAATATAGCATTACCGAGTTTATTACATTGTTTTCCTAAAGCTGAACTTTTCCCAGTTTATAATATTCACGAATTTAACGTTTAATGTATGTATAAGTTTAATAATGCTCTTTATTCAATGGCATATTTAAATCTCACTGACTTCTTATGAAGTTAATAAAAACTGTCGACATCTTCTGCTTCATTAATTCTTACATGTTCTTATTAGTAGCTTGAGCGGAAAAAATAAATCAATACATCAATTAGGAGCAGAAAAAACACATTTTGTTGCCTTGACTGCGAAAGAGGAAACCGATCGATCAATTACGATCCAGCGGAACCGATATATATTCTAGCAAATAAATAAAAGTTTAAATAGACAGTTGACTTGTTTACTGCAATATCTGCCACTTGTTACCGCAACTTACGCAGACATGTGACAACTCCTTCAAAACTTGACCCTTTTCAACTGAAACTTGGGGAAACTCGTCCTCCATTATCATCATCGTGCCTTAAGAGTCTACGGACAACGCTGTGATTTCTTCCAAGATGTTTCATTTATAGAAGAAAATAAGTATATATTGAATTGGCACAACGAATTTGTCTCTCTAGATTGGCGGCTGAGAAAATTTATAAAGTATCGAGAATCAATCAAAACCGGTAAAAATCCAATCCACTTGGCAATCCAATCTAGTTAATATAATAAAAAACAAGTGCATATAGTGTATATAGGGTATATAGGCATATAGGTAAAGTACATTTTGATAATAAAAAGGATGATTTTCGAAATTACTTTAAAAAAACAGTAATCGAGATACAAGGTGCTGTTGGAGTTTTTGAAAATGTCACATCTATGCAAATATCTCGAAATTCTATTCAAAAACAAATCATTTTAAGTTATTATTTTATTCACTCGTTTGCTTAAAATAAGATTTTCACACAGAATAATTCTGAAACTGAAACTAAAATAAATCTATAGAGTGAAACAGGGAAGAAAAAATGTAGACATTAATTGGTAGTTAAAATGGTTAAAATTGTATTTCTAACAAAAATATTTTTTTTTATTATTGATTTGTATAACTGTACTTATAATATACTCACTGTAGACTAAAAAAATTACCGAAAGTGACGACGTTTTAGAATAAAATATAAGAGATCTTTTTCTTCTTTGAACTACAGTAAAGAAAAAAAGGACTTTTAGGTTTCTAAAATACTCAGTGGCATCGATATTCCGATGGTTTTTTAGTCAGTCTCAGTATCTTCTATACTAGTTGATATAATTATTTTACAGAATTTCAAAAAATGTTTTCCTTTACTTAATAAAATCGTTAGATAAATATTCATTTAATCTACATCAAACTTGTTTTGAAATACAAAGGTTTTAAGGTCGCTGATACACAGTGGTTGGTTCAATAAGGATAAAAAAAATTAAACGTAAAATTGTAGTAGTACGAATGGCATCATCCAGTGACTACATTTTGTAAATAAAATCCTAATATAGTAGTCATTAAAGCTGAAAATCAGCTGTAACCTCCGATCCTTTGAAACTGCATGGATTTGCATGAAAATTAAGAATAAGGTTCTTCTTAGTCTCAAGTTCAAATGTGACATAAGATTTTGTTTTTTAGGGGTAAAAACTACTCCTAAGTGAAAAAAATTGAAAAAATTTTTAAGCATTTTATTGATAAAAATCTAGTTCGAGCACAAAAATTAAATAATGTTCCATGTTCTCGAACATGTTTTATGTATTATTTGATCTTTTCGACCCTTTATTTATCCCTTAAGATCTACCCCTATGCAAAAAATAATGATACAAAATAACTTTTTAAAGATTTGGAATGATTAAATCGGGCAATTATTTAAAATAAAAGTTACCTCATAGCAAATAAAAGAATGCTTCCCTTTCAACCCCTAAAACCACCCCTGTATTGACAAGTTATAAAAAATTACCTTTTAAAAGCTTGGAAAGCTTTAACGGTGCAATTATTTAAAATAAAAATTACCTCATCGCTTGTGAAAGAATTTGTATCTCATAACACTTTTCAACCCTTATAAATCACCCCTGTGCTAAAAAAATTATAAAAAATTACGTTTTAAATATTGGAATGCTTATAATTGTGCAATAATTTAAAATAAAAATTCCCTTATATTGTTTATGAAAGAATATTTTACTTTTGCCATTTTCAACTCTTATAAACTACCCTTTTACCAATATTAATGTAAAATATTTTTATTATAATCGATTTTTAAATATAATCAATCATAAAAAAAATTGCTACGCTGCATATAAATAATCACACTAAATTTTTTTACTTATTTTATTTGTATAATATAATATATAATATATAAAAATGAGAAAGCCTATTTTGCTCCGAAAAAATGTCATTGGTTTTTTTACCATAACTCGGTTAATTTTGAAGCTATAGTATCCTACAAAAAAGCATTTTAAAGATAATTTCAAGAGCTGTAAGATCGTTTGCATATAAAACCTTTTAAGTCCTTCGTTTTTTAAAGGGAAAGGATCGAAGGGCTCGAGACAGGTCGTTTTTTCACTAAAATGGATACTTCAAGCGGCGATATCTCCTTTATTTTTTATGCTATAGGAAAAAAAAAAGCAAAATATTTGTTGAAAAAAAAGCTACATTTTTGTTGTCTATCATTTTTTACGTATCTTTCATAGTTTCAGAGTTATTATATAAATAAGGCAATTTTTTTTGAATAATGAAAAATACGTTTTCAACTTTTACCGTACATTATTAAAAAAATACGCATTCTAAACCGGTCTAACTTCAGGATCGTATGAAAAACACTAAAACAAAACTAATTGTAAAGGGTCTACGATTAATTTTAATTCTGATGGAAATGGTACAGCGTTTACTGCTCATTTTTCCTTAAAAAATATGAACAACCCATCTGTTTTTGACAATAACTCCTTCAATTTTGCTCTAATTAACTTTTATAAGTGCTCATTTTGAAGGTCTTCTTGAGTATTCCTGGAGCGTTATACATGTAAAGTTAATCATTTTTCCGTTATTTGACGTTGAATACATCGATTACAGTATTCCCCCGAAAACAAGTCCCCTTCCACTAACCATATTTCGCTTTGTATAGGACGTACAACACTTTTAAAAAAACGATTTTCTTTGTTTATTTATAAGCTACATTTTTGTTCATTACACTTTTTTAATAAAAAGCGTAGTTTTTGAGTTATTCACGAAAAATTATTTGAAAAGGTGTTTTTTTTTTCACTCAAAATTCCAAATTTTCAATCGTGAATAACTAACTTGATTTCACGAAAAAATTCCTCGAATATTTTTTGCTCAAAATTTGATTCTCTATCGATTTCCAGCGTTATTTTTGAAAAAAAAATTTCACTCCCAATAGGGTGGAAGCGTCAATCGGCGCTATGTTCATTGACCTTTTCTTTAACTATCTGCCAAATTTCAAGTCGATCGGTTCATTTTCAAAGAATTCGGAGGTGAAAAGCTTCAATGACTGTACTATTATAACTGAAATTTTAAAAAATCCATGAAAATTACAGAAATTCCTTTATATTTCCCTAACATTTCCATCTACGAAATTCTCTTATAATTTCAGATTTTGTAGACGAGTATCCATACTAGAATTAGTATTTTATTATTAGTTTTTTTAATTATCACACGAGTCTTATTAACTTGTACAAATTGAAACGCAATTTTATCTATTTGCGTTAGTAAACTTAGCACGCTAAATCAGAAAATTGAGACACCGTCGAGTTTTATGGAGCCGTCGCGAACCTTCCGCCAGCTGAAATATAGGTTACCGTCGGAGGAAACGGTTGAAATTAATGGAAATGCGCTCCGTCACGGCACCGGTAACGCCGCTAATTCGCGACTTCTGTATTGCGATGATTCTCTACGATCGAATTAGACGAACGACATCGCCGATCCCATTACCCGGCTGTTGCTTTGAGAGAGGATCTATGGCGATACGAGAGAGCGTCATCTGGGATCGATCTGGGCACTTCCGTGCATTTTTTAGTTGGGCGCTGGAGTTAATCAAGGGAGGGACGGAGGGGCTTTTTGCGCAGTCCATCAGCGGGGAGCGGGATCAAAGGATCCCATCAGCGTTGATTAGCACGTAGAGGTCTGCCGTGAGAAAAAAAGGATATTGTGACTAATTACCCGGGGTTTTTACACCGGTGGAATAAAACAAAGGAAGGATACAACGGAAATACAATTTTATACCGCGCTGTGAATTAAATATGTGCGGGGTTCGTTCCCGTCTGATCCCTTGATCTCACTGCGAGGTCATAGTTTTTGATATGTACGGAAAGATGTACTAAAAACAGAAGGTCATGTAGAATTAAATCGCATAACTGAAAAAACATACAGGGTAGCCCATCGAAAACGTACCGCAAGGCATTACAGGGTAGTAAAGAATTTTTCGGCAAAATCCAAAAACAGGTCAAATTTGTTTCTGAGGGGGACNCCGAAAAGTTCATTACTACCCTGTAATGCCTTGCGGTACGTTTTCGATGGGCTACCCTGTATATCTAAGGGGAAGAGACAGTTTTTTCCTTTTCTTTCTTTTTCATTGTTAGCCAGTTGAAACTATTATAGGCCAGGAAAATAAACTGGGAAATGACTATTCCGCGACTTTTTGTTTCGGCAAGCTGAATTTATCACTACACAGGGTGTTCCAGAAAGACCTTCAATTAGACGTTTCTGGAAAACTACGCGTACTGGAATACTGAAAATTTATGTGCAGGGGTTTCTCCTAATGTTCTATCAAATTATCTATATTCAAAATATTGGCGTCGTCGTGAAACTTCCGGTTCTACCGGAAGTAGACGTCAACTCGCTTATTTCGAATGGAATGTACTATTTTTTATTTAATTTTTGGATTCTGCATCGAATTTTAAGGTAAGTTTGATAACCTTATTTTATCCTTAAACTCAATCGATTTTGAAATATTTTTACTATTTCAAAATTTTTGAAAAAACATACCTACACTTAATCGGTTCTATCTCCTCCAATTTTTAAGATAGGAAGCTGAAATTTTAGATGGTCAATTCCAAAACGTGTCCAAATATCTGGAATATTCAAAAGTTGGTGCATGTTACACAGGGCGTCTAAAAAACACGGACCAATTGTGTCAAATTGAAAGTTTAATAACTCGCTTATTTTAAATAGAACACCCTGTGTTTTATAATGCCAGTAGATGCACCTGTTAATTCTCTTTCCATTGGTATAAGCATTCCCTATACCTAAATCCCACCGATTTTGAGATATTTGAACATAAGTACAGAGACGAATATAATCCGACAGTTAGCTGTAGGTTGGCTGTGGAAAAACATTTAAATGTCACCAAGTGTCATTACTTATTTAGCAGATTTGCTGTCATTGCTGTAAAGCGAGTTTGTCGATTTTCCAAGTGTTTTCAATAACAATGGCACACTCTGGGTACACACACGAC
>NW_019417300.1:564974-630371 GCF_000390285.2 Anoplophora glabripennis | reverse complement strand
GGAGGGCACTTTGAACATCTTCTGTAACTTTGTTTTTTGTTCGTTAAAAGCTTCCTTTGACGGTTTATTCCTAATAAAATTAAATGTTTGAAAAACGAATAGTGGTCCATATCTCCGCAACCGTTACTTTGCGGACCCATGTTTATTAAGACTTTTCTGCTTATTTTGGTTCGTACTATTACCTCCTGAAATATTTTACACTCTATTTTTAACACCCTGTATATTAGTTCGGAAAGTTTATGAAAAGAGCTTTAAGTTAAAAAAATCGTCAAGATTCGTTGAAACACAACGAAGTTACAGACTGTCAAAGTTGACGGCCTATTGTTAAACAAATTAGGTTGGTTAATTAGGTTAAAAAAAGTACTTTACTGTTTTCTCGTGGAAATGAAGGGAAAAAAAGTTATAAGCGAACAACGTGAATTTACGTAAAATTTATACAATTAACCACCCTGTAAACAATCTTCCCCCCCCATTTTTATGACCGTGGATACTAATATGTTATTGTACATAATATTTAAGTATCTATAGTGATAAATTCAGCTTGCCGAAACAAAAAGTCACGTCCAACTGTATATTTCCTGGCCTAATTATATGATCTCATTTTAATCCCAACAGTGTGCGACGTCCCAATCTTTGCAGGACATTTTATATACATATCTCTGCTAATTTTCATGGTACATTGAAACAGCAGATTCAAGCCACGGCTAACGTTAAATTTTTTTAACTTTTTCAATATAGCTCTAGTGCTCTCGGCGCATTGTTGCAGTTAACAATAGAAATACGCTCGATATCAGCTACACAACACACTCCGTTCTGTGTGTTGAAGTGCGGTAACCAAAACAGTATCTAACGTTTCTTGTACAACACGGTAAATCATTTAACTGGAGTTGTAATTCGAACCCCCAGCACCCGCAAATGGGGCAAAATCGTGTATTATTAGTCGCAGAACCTAATGAATTATAAGCGAAGCAAGGCCCGGAAGCCTGCGAGGGGAAATGCTGATATAGAGGCCGATATAGAACGAGAAAGTAAGACAACATCGATAACAATTTGGAAATCGTAAATCACTTATGCACGCTGCTGTTCTCGTCACGTCTGCTAGATGTTGGATGTATTTAAAGGAAATAAACAACTAAATAGGTGAAGGACTTTTCCGCTACGGCGAACAATACGAATCAGATTTTTTGACGTTTTTTCAACATTAATCAGGATAAATATGAGGTTAGGTTAGGTAGATACCTTCGGTTGATTGCTGTGGAAGAATAAAAAACGGATTTAATGTTCATGATTTTGGTTTGTAAATGAAGCTTTAAACAAGTTGTAGTCATGGTGCTCGCCAATTTCACAAGCTGGCATTATTCCATAAAAAAACGAGATTCGTAATTTGCAAAAGGTTTAGTTTTCATTGTGACATTATTTCAATGCAGAAACTAGACTGATATTTTTACAATAAAGCCCATACAAATCTCAAAATTAAATCGCCCTGGTACTGACTCCTGACCTGCAGTTAATTTCTATTACACTGGGTCGCGGAAGGTAGAATAGAAAATTGGAAAAAGCCAATGTAAATAGACGACTCACAATTCTTCCGGCTGAAATGAAATAGCTTCGAATCCAGCTTAAAATTTGATATTAAAGTTTGTTCTTAATATTCCGATGTCGAATTTAATTGAAACGTAGTTTTTTCATCCGAAGCGAAATGGGCAACGGAGCAACGAGAAATCCCTTCGCATTCAACGCTAAGTCAGACAAAAGTATGCCGCTTTAGACGAGTTATTAAACGTCAATTAAAAAAAATTGATATAATAAAAAAGTGTGTGAGGAACAATGTTTTATAAATTTGAATATAGACATGTATATGTACAGGGTGTTCCCAGTTCGGGTTGCCTATACCTGAAATGGATACAAAATTTCAATTATCAAAAAAAAAATCATTCTTCATAAAAAATTTTGCTTGTCCAGAAGCCCTTGGCAAGATAGTCATTTGTTCAATTTAATGTACAGGGTGTTCAAAAGTTTGGAAACAGTAAAAACAGTAAAAGTAAAGTACTTACATTAAATCTTAACGCTACGTGAAAAAGTAATGGGGAAAAATTGCTTGGAATTAAATTTTGTGTTTAAATATGAAAGCATGGCCTTCTTGAAAGAAAGAGTGTACAGAGAACCAGTGCAACACAACGTTGATTTCTTGAAAAGCAGGATAATTGAAGCTATTGCCCCAGTAAATGAAGGAATTATACAGGGTGATCGAGAATGATTGACCGTGCCGCCTCATACTGATTTTTGATGTGCGGCATACCAGTTTTTGATACCAATACTAGAATCATGAGCGCAGGTTGAGGGATTTTAACGGTAAACAAATAATTACGTTCAAACGTCAAATAAATTAGGTTACTGTCAAAATGGAAATTCATAATAAATATATCAATTATTTAACAAAAATCAAAGTTATGTCACAAATTAAGCAATACTGATGGACCAATAAATGTTATTATTGTTATTATTATTAAAGAGGATGACAGAATCAAATGTAGGTTTAGCCTAACTTTTCCAAAATTCTTATTTCATTTACAATTAGAAAAACTTTTAAATCAAAGTTTGATGTAGCTAATTTTGAATAACGACTGTAAGTTCTTCAGCGATTTTATTTTTAAAACGTTATGAGTTAATTTTAAAACAGAAGCACTACTGTGGCTACATTCTTGGCATCTAAGACGATTCAGCTATACAGCGATACGCTGCAAGCTGCTGTTTTTCATCAAAGCAAACTGCTGTATGCTTATAAGACGACTATTTTGCAGCTACTGCTTTCACACTTCTGAATATCCAGCGCAAGCGATCCAGCCCAAAAATTTATGCTGAACATTTTAGTTAGCTGTCGAAATTCAGGAAAAGTGTCTTAAAAAAATTTGCTTCAAGCAAATGCAAGCAGTTGGAAGTGCTTGATTATTTTAGATGGTAGGATTGTCTGTATGACCGAGAGCAATAAACAACAGTTACATGCAATATATAATAACAGAGTAATTTGAATTTTTTCACATTTTATGGAATATTTTACCTTAAAATTACATAAAATCCATAAAAATATCTATATTTTTACAATAAATGTTCAATATGATGTCCATTGTTGTTCAAGCAGGTATTAATTCTTCTCTTCATATTATTAAATACATTCTGTAAAACATTTTGTGTAATACTCCTAATTTCGTTTGTAATTGCCTCTTGAAGTTCTTCAATCGTGTGTAACCGTTGAGCAAATACTGAATTTTTTAAAAAACCAAGTAAATAATAGTCTAGGGGTGTAAGGTCAGGAGAACGTGGTGGCCATCTATCTCGACTAATTATTCGATCATCATAATACTCTCTAATCAACTCTAAAGTTTCGTTAGAGGTGTGAGCTGTTGCGCCATCTTGCTAAAAGTATCCATGATGGATTTCATCGTCGTGAAGTTCCTCAAAAAATGGTAACACTATTTGCTGCCGATATACCTGCCCAGTTACATTTTCACGGAAAAAATTTGGTCCGATTATTCTTCTACGTGACATAGCTACACAAACACCAAGTTTAATAGGGTGCAGAGTTGTTTCACGCAAAATATTAGGGTTTTCTGTGTTCCAAGAGCGATAATTTTGGGAGTTTACGTACCCACTTAAATAAAACCACGCTTCATCAGAAAAAAATGTTAGATCTAGAATATCGTGGTCATTCAGATTTTCGTTAAACCAATTACAGTATTGCACACGTTTTCCAAAATCTAACGGAAGTAGTTCCTGCACAACACTAACTTTATAAGAATGAAAATGCAACTTCTTTACTGCTTTATGGCATGATCCATATGATATTCCTATAAACAATTTAGGAATAATGATACAAATTTTAGAATAAATATTTGTTATTAAGTACCTGTTTGAGCAGATAACCGACGTAGTGATTTGATTGGACTAGCTCGTAAGCGGTTTTCAACATCTTCCAAGACTTCCTCTGTAAGAATAGACTTTCTGCCTGGAGATTTTCCTCTACAAACACTTCCAGTGTTATGGAAGCGTTCCACTAATCTCTTCACGTGTCTCGAAAAAATTTCATAATCAATTTCATCATTTGGAAATTGTTCTTGAAATTGTAAATGACACGAATTCATTGAATATTTCCAACCATTACCATTGTTTTGTCCACTACGAAAATAGGCCTCCAGAAGAAATTTATCATGTTCTAATGAAAATGCCATGTTAACCTAAATTAAAAAACCGATTAGGTTAGAGAACAACATACGCAATAAATTAATTACTCACGTATAATATCCACCTACTCTAACTGTAGTATTGAAAAATACTGTTTTATAATGTCGCAAAATATATCAGGTAACAACAAAATCTACAAAATAATATTCAAGCCAAAAAATCCGTGCGCCAATGAACAGAACGTCAAATTGTGAAATCGCCACAGAACACCATGAAATTGCACGGAAAAAAAAGTAACTTTAGCAAACGGAAATCAGTTTTGATAGCAATTGAGACAGGGTACGTTCAGAATCCGGTCAATCATTCTCGATCTCTCTGTACATTCGACCTACGCTGAATTTAGAAAAAGATTGGAAGGGTGTTGAACTTGGCGGACTTCATGTAGAATAGTTTTGTCATGGCGCGTATATACTGATTCTGCTGTGTTCTCAAAATAAACGTTGGATTAATGTTTTTGAGGTTTTTCATCCCCCTGTATAAAAAATAAATAATTAATATGCAAACATGTGTATCTGTTTTTCAAAAAAGCAATATTTTTTAAATAGAATGGCTTCTCAAAAAGTATTTAAAAAAAGTACAGTCCTAGAATATCCCAGAATGTCGAGTATTAACTAGAAGGCCATGCTTTCATATTTGAACATAAAATTTAATTCTAAGCAATTTTTCCCCATTACTTTTTCATGTAGCGTTAAGATTTAAGGTACTTTACTCTTCACTATTTTTACCTTTTCCAAATTTTTGAACATCCTGTACATTAAATTGAACAAATGACTATCTTGTCAAGGGCTTCTGGACAAGCAAAATTTTTTATGAATAATGATTTTTTTTGACAATTGAAATTTTGTATCCATTTCAGGTATAGGCAACTCGAACTGGGGACACCCTGTATATTTTTACTATACAATACTTTTTTGTTTTTGTCACTTTAGCAACAATTTAGAATTAATGGGGCATATATCAATACTGACAATATTATCATTCAATCAAAGTTACCTTACTCCAAAAGTTTGACACTAAGAGAGACACAGTGATACAGTAACAAATTCTATTTTGATTTTGTTTTGGTTTTTTTTTTTGATAAAGCGAAAGCCTTAATTCACTGTCTGAATAGACTGATTTTGGTGTACTGACAACAAAATCACTATCTTGGAGTTCTCAGGTAGTTAAAAAGTGTAACCAAATTATTTACATGATTAAAAAGTCCATCTTTCTCCTGAAGCTTTCCTAGAAATTATAACACCTAGATGTGTTCTCACCTAGAATTTTCCGTTATTGTTTGGTTATCGCATTTAAAACAAGACACTAATCAGTTGTAGGCATACCACTAAAATCCCACTAGGTTTCTCATGATCGCATTATGAAAATATACTAGCCCGGCTTAATTTATAAATACTCGATAAAAAGGTAGGGCGAAAATACAATAGCAGTTTTCCAGTTCCATAAATTTCCCCGGTTCTCTTTTGTTTACATTATGATTTGGCATGGCCCACTTGAGCAACGTCGCCAAAACAAACGCACAATAATTATTTTGTGGCATTCACGCTAGCAAAAAGTTATAATGATGTATTTTAAAGCTTTAGGATTGTACGTTTTATTCCGTGCGGTCATTAGGGAAAAAATACAAAGTAAATTCGTTGCGGCCCAATTATTCTGTTAGTTCAGGATAATTTTTAACCGGATTTTTTCGACAGATCCCACAACGGCCCTTTATTTGCCTTGTAGGGAGAACAAGACAAATCGGTTTACGTCCAATTATGAACGGGCTATTTATTTTTTTCTTAATTGGGCGATCGCGCGCCTCCCGGAATTCCTTAAAAGCCATTTTTGCGCGCGGTTTCTCCCTTTTTCCGGATTTAAGCGGGAATAATCGAGCCGGGCCCCGGGAAATTTATAACCCTTTATTTTCTTGACAGAACAGGCAGCGCGGTTTATAAATTGGGGATGGTATTAGGTTGGCGTAGGAAAAAAATGGCACCGTCGAGTTACATGTTTAAACAGAGATTGCGTTATTAATGACGCGGCCCGTACACACACCTGATGAGCTTGTGTGTATATGTTCAGAGCAAATTTACACAAGTTATCAGCGAATTTTACCGTTTGGGATGGTATTTGTTAGGCAGTTTATTTGCCAAAAAGCGGGACGATACATCACCTTTCAACGCAAAGGTCGGGGGAATTAGCAACTGCCATAGTTTAAAAAACTTGGACCAATTAGCTACTATCCGTTCGCTACGCAAATGAATTGAAAACTTTTTTCTTGTTATCTAAAAAGTTAGAATTGAAGAACGCCTTGTAATTGGTTTAAGAGACTGGACAGCGATGCCAAATTCTTGTTCATTATTGGTTATGAAGCAGTAGAAACCCACTGCTACGGTCTTTAAAATTGAAACATACTTTTCTAGAAAAATTTTAAAAAATGCTACTTACATTGTAAACAGTACTGTTGATTTCTATCAAAATAGAGATTTCCGAAAAAAGTTCGTTAGGAAATCAAAAAATCTAGACCAATTAACTACAGTCCGTCATTAAAATTTATCTGGTAATTAGATTTTAGTTTTCATAATTTTTTAAATTTGTTAAATAAAGTTATATTATATTTTAGTTTTAAAATATACGAGTCCTCGTACCCAAATGGCACAGTTCCATTTTCCTTGCATTACTCGCTCTATATTTTCGCAAATTAGATAAGCCGCAAACTGATCGGACCCACGTCGTTATTAATTCTATTACGGCAGCATAAAATATTGATATTTCGCTAACGGATGACAAAAACGCGTCTGCCGAATAATATATCAGACGGATTATAACGTCACATTCGTAAATATGTCTGCATTTGTAAACCAGGACAACCCCTTCATTTTCTGGTTCGATGAAACCGCGTGTTTTCCAACATAGACATTTTTCACTGCGGTTTCCAGCGTATTGTTTCTTGCGATACTATGAAATGGATAGAAAGAAATAACTTATTAAAAAAAATTGCTAATGCAGTCTGAAAATAAATTTCTTCCCACCTCACTGGTTTCATTTGTCTAAACATTAGAAGACAAGACAAGTCTTATGGCCTATTACGCACGAAGGATATTTTTTAAGACCAAAAATCGAGTGTTGGAATCGCCTAGACTTCACATTTCAAACAACAGTGTTCGATCTTAAATGGAACAACCTGTATATTAGGGTGGCCAAAAACACGAATGTTTTTTTTTCGTGTCTCTTGTGAAAATATGTTAGTTTATCATGTTTTAAGAGCCCCCTCAAAAAATCATCTCAAAAAAAATTTTTTTAGAGATTCAAGATTTTTAAAATTTCCAAAATCGTCAAAAATTGAATTTTTTTACAATTTTTTTTCTCGTTATTTTATCATTTTCTAGGTTGAAAAAAATCTCTATTCTGAAAATTTCAAATCGATATTTTAATTTCTAACTTTCAAAGTGTAGTGTACCCAAAATGTTTTCGAGCGACTTCTAAAAATAAATATCAACGACCTAATAATTTTTTTTATTGAATTTGATAAACAAAAGAATGGAAATAAATCACGAGACACTTTAAAAATTTCTCGAGGCAAAATTTACTACCGCACTGTGAGTATCAAATATTTATAATGTTTTAATTTTTTAAAATTTAAGTGTCACGTGATTTATTTCTATTCTTTTGTTCATCAAATTCAATAAAAAAATTATTAGTTCCTTGATATTTATTTTTAGGTCGCTCGAAAACATTTCAGGTACACTACTTTGAATGTTAAAATAATCATGAGTGACCTTTAAAAATTAAAATATCGATTTGAAATATTCAGAATCGATATTTTTTTCAACCTAGAAAATGATAAAATAAGGAGAAAAAAATTCTATTTTTGACGATTTTGGAAATTTTTAAAAATCTTGAGCGACCTCTAAAAAAACTTTTGAGCTGATTTTTTGAGGGGGCTCTTAAAACATGATAAACTAACATATTTTCACAAGACACGAAAAAAAAATATTCGTTTTTTTTGGGCCACCCTACTGTATATAGCACAACTTTTTAAAAATATTTGAAACTAAATATTATCAATTTGCAGTTAAATTAAATAATAATGACATGATAAGAAAAATCTTATCTATGAAAAACCTACTGAAGCAAATATGATATTTGCATTGCTGAAGTCGGAAAAACTTCAAAATATAAAAAAAGATAATTTGCATCCAGACGTATACAGGACATTCCATTGTTTTTTTCTGAGAACAAATTTTTGAGGCTCTAAATGAACAACGCACAATCTCACAAGCTTACATAATGTTTTATCATATTCTTAAGGGTTTGTATACAGGGTGATTCAGAACTTATCCAAAAAAAATTCTGGATGTACAGGGGACTATTGCAAATACAATTTTGTAAAGAAAAAATCAAAAAGGGCAGTTCCAAAATAATTTAAAAATACACTTCTGCACGGCACTGGAAACTGGTCCACTGTAAAACCTGACCGGGCACAATGCGACCGTCATGGCGGCAGTGATAAAAATGGGCAAAAACTTGAAAGAATTGTCGCAAGGAAAAGAATAAATAGAATTTTATAGCACCTATTTTATACCTATTTTACAAACTCAAGTGATTTTGTCGCTATTGTTATTATTAATTAATAAAATTCATTTGTGGTTTTAAATAATAAAATAATTTGACATACCTGATGTTACAACAACTATTCAAAATTTTGTCCACCGACTTTGTAAATACATTTGGGTCCGTCTTACTCAGTTTCTACGAACTGACACAAATGCTGTCTTGTTTCACCATAACACAAATGCTTAACCATAATACAAAAATGTTTTCTTACTTCACCATAAACTAAAACGATATCCATCAACTCCGAGTTGTTATACACGCAAGCCATTTTTGACACTAACTACTAAAAAACTACCTATTGTAAACATCGGATTTCAGTATTCTGAGTCGCTGAGGCCACGTGGTTCTCCACGCGTATTACGAATGACGCTAGAGACTACAGTTGTCCAGCTATGTAATGGTTGAAAGCACTACAACTTCAATAATTTTTTTCTCGGAAACTATAAGGATTTTACAAAAATTTTTTTTACAATATTGACTATTTCTCATGCCGCATCTATTCACAAATTTTTTTGGATAAGTTGTGAATCACCCTATATAGCACGGTCATATGCCTTCAAACGAACATAGGGTGATTAGTTCGTCCTTGTGGTCCAAAAATTCCTGAATATTATGAAACAATGGTACATTTTCTACAACGTATTTTGTATGTCGACATCTACCCGAACATTGTGGTGATCTGTGGGACGAAATGGGGTTTCAATTTTTATCCTTAAACGAAATAATAAACACTGATCGAAACACTGTCGAAAAATGAACATCTTGAAAATGGAGACATCCCAAACCGACCGAGGTTAAAACGATGACTAATATTACTTAGCAAGTTTCGCGTTCGGGTATAAAGCACAATCGCATGAAGTTTTCAGAGAAATTTACGACGAGGAACTAGCTCATAATTCACATTAAAAGGGAAGTAAAAAGTACTTATAACACCGGAGGGAGTCAACGGTCGGCGTTTTATGTACGACGGTGGCTAGTTACATCCCCGAAAAAGAGCACGACGGGAATATGAAAAAAGTTTGATTAACGATTAGGCAATAAAAGAACGAAGTAAAATTTGACGAAGATGGAGAAACTTTTTGGACAACTTACAGGGATTTTAACTAATGATATCGTGTAAATTAACTACTCTGCAGACTACAGCTCCGTCCAGCATCGAATAACACCCGCAATATTATCCCACCGATAAAATTCTGCAAGTGATCCTCTGACCAGAAATAAGAAAAAAATAGTAGGTATAATTTTCATTATGTACAAAGAGAATCCCGTACACAGGGTAATATATATTTTTAATCTCATTTATGAGTCTAGATTGTTATTAAAAATTGAATGTTGCGATTTACATGAACGTTGGGCAATTTCTAAAAGTATTTACCTCAAAAAGTAAAACTTTTATTTTTTTTTCTAAATAACGGATAAAGTTGGCCTTAATAGAATATGTTGTCAATAGAAATTTTTTACTTTCTGAGATAAATATGACAATCTGCACAGATAGAGTTGAAAAGAGGAAAAACTTTGAATCGATGATGACTTTTTCGAATGAGAGTACATTATTTCATTATAAAGATAAAATCAACACCATCCAACTTAAAATCACATTTCTCTATATTTGAACGCAAGCAAATTTCTTTTAATTCGAACCACACTTTTTTATAAAAAGGACAATAAAGTTTTCTCTCTTTTCAACTCGATCCGTAACCACCACACTGTATATTTTTTGGAAAGACCAGAACACCTCTTTAGCGCTAGGTTATGGTTTCCATCTAAAAAAATTGCTTTGTTGTTGAAACAAATCTATAAGATAAAGGACCATCGTTTCAAAAAAGGATAACTGTAGCCGTTACAGGAATTAGTTAAAATATAAAAACTTTGGCTTTTCGGCTGTAACTCAAATACCAAAAAAGTGTATCAAAATGTTGTTTTGAACTGAACATTATCTCAATACGATCAGTGTTAACGAAAACAACTTTCTATCTTTAATAATAATCGAGACATCCTATAATGACATCTAAAATATATAATTTCATCAGTGGAATATTGCGACACCTTGTATATTTTTATAGATTACACACGCTAACCGAGAAATCGTTAATTAGAAATAAAAACGATAGCGGTTCTAGATTAGATTCCTGTGGTACACATGAATGAGAAAAACAACGGGAAGTGAAGTATGAATCACACAGCCTAGTTGATGACTTAAAAAAACCGAATTACCATGACAGCGAGGTATACAGGGTGTCCCATTAAGTATGGGATAAGAGCAGTTGCTTTCTAAATGTGTTGTTTTCATGGTCACCAATTGACACCAGCTTGGAAATGCACTAATAAATTAATCTCTTTCCCTCGAAAAAACAAATAACTTTAATGTTTTTAAATAAGTAGACTTTTTTCCTTAAAAAGAGTTTTTACATCATAATATCTAATCATAATATCTAATAAAAATACCCATAAGTTACCATTTAAAGAGTTCTTGAGCAATCACAGGAAACTGAGAAAAATTGAAGATAAAACAACCTGTATCCCGGTAAAATGTGACATTTTGTTAAGTCAGGTTCTGCTCCATTGTGGTATATTAACATCTACCTACAACTGCTTTGTGTACCAGTCTTAACGGAACACCGTGTATACCTAACTGATCTCTACATGATATTCTAACTCATTTGTTAATTTGGACCCTCAAACCAATTCATTAACTTTTTGCCTGCAGTTAAAACTTCCTCTATGCTCCAATAACAAGAACTAACGATTTAGGTGGAATCAGTTCACTGGATCACTGGTCCAAAGACCGGCAACTCCAACAGCTGTCGCGTCGCTCCTCTAACTTCACCGTTTCGACCCATCTGCTCGGTGAGGATGAATTCGCGCGTCTATCTTAGTCTCAGCCACCGCTTCGCGTTTAAATCTAGGAAATTTATATTTGGAGCTACTTCAACGTTGACGAATGAATATCAGTTTTACGCGATGATAAATCGGGCAAGTCAGGCTCGGCTTGTAGAGGAAGGCCTCGGAATAAAGGTGGAAATAGTTGTCTAGTGACCTAGTTTGAATTAGATTCTTTAAGGGTTTAACTCTAATTTTATTTAATTAATAGCACTGTAGTAAAACTTTATTTGATAATACTAGTACTATTAAAATGTAGTGAATCATTTTCTTATATGTAAGGAAAAGAAATAAAATTTTATTCGAGAAAGACGCATGAAAAACTTCATTCAGTAAAATTTCCGGAAAGTAACCAAGTGATTTGTACTCCTTCATCTTTCAAATGTGAATTCTTGAACTTAAATAAGGAAAACATACCTTGACTGATCCTTTCAACATCGTGGTTTGTACAAATACGGTATAAGCTTCGATAATGGATATTCAAGGAATTTGTCACTTTACTAATTTCCGCTCTAAAGGATTTTCCACCTATAACCTCCAGATTTCCCAAATTATCAGGCACCTTTATTAGCCAATTTGTGTTTTAACTTTATTTTTTCTAAATAATCAAACTGGCTATTTGCAAATAGTTACTGTTTTAGATATCGCATTAATCCGGAACCACTCATATTGAAATAAACAACGAAATATTTGGAAACCCCTGATTTATAATACCTATAACAAAACCGCCCGCAATCAAATCACCCTGATTAGAATCTGATACAATTAATGTAGGTTTAATGTAAAATCAAATTGGAATTTACCATGCAATCTAAAGGTATTCCACATATCCCCATGATTGAAATACTCCCAACATTTGTTCGCGTTCTTTTTCAGTAATAATTTTTATTACTTGGCTTCGATGAAATGAAACATACATCACTGAAATCCAACAATTTTCAAATGTTTCGAATAACGTTGAGTTCAAAAGTTTGTGTGTGTTTTAATAAATATCATTCCGTATGAATGGAGGCATATAGTTTATATTTAATAAATAAACATTTTAATTATCTGTTATAATTTTCGGTACATACAAATTCCATTTTCACAATTGACTTTCATGTTACAGTCGGTTAATTTTATTTTAAAATTAGTACTTTAACCAATAACGAATTGTTTTAATTCAATAGAAATTTTATAGGGAGCGAAATTACTATCTAAAATCAGAAAAAAAATCAGTAACTCGTTACTGGTGTGGTGAAAAATTATTGTTTTTTTTTAATGAAAAACAATGGAGTGAGAAACAAAGCTACACGTAAAAAATACCTTGTAAGAATTACTTTATTGTTGTGGTAAAGAAAATCAATAATTTTGAGCTACACAAAAATGTTCAGATTCGATTCAAATTGATATTCCAATTTGATTTTTCTATAAACGGTCCTTGTTATTCTTGGGCTAGGCTCTGTGGAGACGGACCCACTATATCAGAACCCGTCCTAATGTTCATTTTTAGAACCAAGAAGAACCGAAATACCAGAGATTTGATAGAACTAGAGATCTAAAATTTTCACGCAAAACTAAAAAAACCGAAGCATTCGAAAAAACATAACGTTTGTTAAAATCCTGGATAATACAATAACATTATTATTTGCATATTAAAAAAAATCTTATATGCTCTGGAATCAGAAGAATTAGAAGTTTCAGAACAAAGATGTGCTCAGAAGAATGACGATCTTCCTTATTTAAAAAATTCTTCACATGCTATTATTTTTTTCAATCTGACAGTTCTACAGTTACTATGCCTATAGAACTACTACTATTCGGTAGTAATCAGGTGTGTGTTCTTGATACTCCTATCTACTTTGTAGTTTGATTAAATGATTCGGCTAGGAAGCTGAACACATTATAGAAGTCTGTGATACAAAATTGTAACAATGGCAACATTTGCTCCTTAAGAATGTTTCAAACTGTGCACGTCCACAGGAATTTTATGATTGGTTATTGACAACAACACCGTTAGACGAACGAGAAATTTTTAATACCAGAAAAAATAGTCATGCTCCTGTCAGTTCAAGCACAGTGCCGGCTTTCGAAACTTCCGTGTACAGGACTGTACAATGCCAGATTAAATAGAACCATATAGTTTACTGACAGATAACAGTCACCACATACATAAAGTTTTTGTGAGGCATATTATCTTGAAGAACGATTTGAAGATCTGCTTTTAGACATCTTACGGAAGCCCTGGTATAGGTCGCCGTGGTTATATTTCTTGGCTCCTAGAATTTCCCGACATCACGCTAATAGGCTTCTTTCTGTGGGGATACATGAAAAGTTTAGTATAAGTTCAACCAAATAACAGTGCATCGAACCTAGTGCAAATCATTCACAATGCCACAAACATAATTCGTGAGTAATAGGACACATTCGTATTTTCTAATTTATTGTATTTCTTTTTGCATGCACAAATATGTCTGTCATTACTTTCAATTATGTTAACCTTGTCTTGTGTTTCTAAATAGACCAATTTTTGGGTGAACATCTACCAAATTATATTTTCGTCATACCACCCTGTATGCGAAACAGATTATCCAAGGTTGTATGAATACCAAACCAGGTTAGTAGAGTTCAGAGTAAAGGTACTTAACTGTGTTTGAATACAAATACACATAAATCTCTCGCAATTTATGCAGATGAATGTGAACATACTTCGGAATATTAAATTTCGACCGAGAGAGGGGTAATTGATTATTCATCTTTGGCCGGGCTAAGCCCGAACACACAATACCGACGTTGTGCCAACCTACACGCCGGGAATGTTCTAAACAAATGCTAATGTTTACTCGAGTTAATACGGGCTCGGTAGTATAACCGTGCGGCACTCATTTGCATTATGAAATTAACTCGGGCTCGGATTTTGCAGGCCCCTTCTGGCTCCTTCTTCGCTCAACTCGGTTTACATACATTTGGGTTTATTAATACTAACCGATTACGGTCTCTTCCGAGTTTATTCTTCAAGGGCAGGGGCCCGGATTAAAATAGAGACCTGGCGAGCATATGAAGAGTGGATGTGTGTTCAAAATTCATGAACTTCCCCTGGAATTCCCCCATTTTTTATGATCTCCAGGTCGTAAAATGTTATTGACTTTACTTATCAAAGTCGTTACCGAAATGTAGCATCGTTGAATAAATAATTTCTCCATGTCGTGCCATTCTGCGGTGGTAAAAATCTTATGAAGCTAAATTTTATTAGGTATTATGAACCTGCTGGATGTTTCATGAGGTTATTATTTCATGAACAGATAAAAAAAAATAAGTCCAGAGACAGGCGAAGATCTTCGACAAAAACAATGAAAAATGTATCGAATTGAAGTCGTATATGGATATAAAGACAGTGGCAAAAACCAAAAAATATGAACAGAAAGCTATAAAATAAAGGACAAGTGAATCTCTCTTAGAACTCTAAATAATAATGACTACAAATGAAATGGTCGATTCATCCAAAGTCTTGTAATAATCCAAAAATTATTATAAATTTTTGTAATTTGAAATTTGTTATTTAATAATTTCATTGACAGATTAAAAAACATGCTATCTAAAAACAATCAAATCAATCTAACACAATCTAAACAATAGAAAAATCTAAGCAATAACTAATTGACCTGTCTTAAAAAAAGAGGTTCAAAATGTGGAGTTGAAACTTATTTTTTTTATGTATTTACAAATTTAAATGCCTTTTTGTTGGAAATGGTGGACTTTAAAGATATTAGCAAGGTATGCCCTTTTTAAGTAGAAAAGTTGAGGGAAAAGGTTTTTCCAGCCCAAAGGGAAATATACCGTGGCACAAAAAAGTTTTGGCAGTTTAAAATGGAAAAAATTCTTTCCTATTTCTCTCGTTTTTTTTTTCAATATTATTAAATCCTTAGTTTTGGTAATAACCTACTCTATAAAACTGTAATAATTCAATAGTTATTTACACCATAAAGGAGGTATTATTTACCAGTCCAGGACGATTTTGCGCCCGAGCGAGGGCTGGCAATAGAGCCCGAGACTGATAAATTATTCTTAACTGCTGCGTGGTGAATAACATAACATCTGTTCCCACAGCTCTTTATGATCATGAAATAAAGAATAGGTTTTATTTTTTGACATTTCTTAATCAATTCATTTTGACATTATTCGAAATCTTGCAAAGTCGCCTTGGTTGTTTGGATTTTGTCGTTTATAAGGTGTTTATAAACAAAGCTACATAAAAGTTGTAATTTTACTAGTTTTGAATTATTATTTCTAAATGAGTGATTTTCAAATAGAAAGTGCAGCAAATGCTGCCTACTTATTTTTATTGCCTGAGAAGTCGAAAGTATGCTACGGACGAGCATACTAGGTGTTTCTAAAATAGGGTTCCAAACTTCTGCTGCGTTTATAACTCATTAAAATAAGCCAAAAAAGTTCCTATTAACATGTGCCCTAAAACGCACTCTTAGGAAGTTATATGCTCTTAAATGGGCTCAAACAAAACCTTTTTTTTCTGTTTTTTTGTTAGATGTTACAACCAACCAGTCGGCAAGAATACCCTATCTATGATTCCTAATAAGATCTCACAGATTTTGAAGCTAGAACATCCTGAAATATATACGGGCCATTCGTTCCGAAGAACATCGGCAACGTTATTGGCTAATACTGGAGTTGATGTATCAGCAATCAAAAGACATGGTGGGTGGAAGTCAGCCACAATTGCAGAAAGTTATGTTGCTGACAGTTTAAGTAACAAAAATGAAATAGCCAAAGGATTCTTTACAATGACACTGTACAACTGTACAATTAATATCGCTAATATCGCTTTTTTCCCTAGGGATAATAGTCCATTTACTATAGTAGGAGCAGATAAATGTGATTTTCTTTAATAATTAGTACTTGATTATTATGGCGCATAATTATAGTAATCACGAATGATACACTATTGATATATGAGGAATGAAGACGAAATTCAATGCCGCGAAAAGCTAGTACGTCAATCGTTCAAAGAGCACGCGATACTGGTCAATTACAACTCCAGGGTAGTAACATCGAACACTTCTATGATGTGAAAATAAATTCCCACTCGACTTCAAGGACTTATTACCAAAAATTTCCGACGGACAGACCGATTTTTAACTTGCGGCAAGAATATTTCATCGAACTAAATGAAAATCGTTGACCTAAAAATAAAGATTAACTGTTCCGTCATAAAAAACTATATCGATAAGATTTTTAGTGTCTTGGTGGAAGAAAAATGTACAGCCAGGATGTGTGATTGAAGAATTAATACCATATTATACCTTATTACAGGAGCGTGATTTTATGATTCGACTTTCATCGCCTTAAAGCCATTCAGCGTTTATATACTTTTACAATCTCGGTAGGTCACGGGTCATAGGTAATACAGGACCGTAAAGAATACGGTCAATTTTGATTGACTTCGCGCTGAAAGCCCTTCATATATTCTTTTATTGAGACATAACCGTTTTATGTATAATTGAAAGTTTCGAAGTTGTGCAATTTGAAAGAGAAATAAAAAGAATGTTACGAAATATTATTATAGAACCCACACTGTCTTGAAAAAATTGATAACCTTGTGGCTTTTCTTTCCCGAAGCGAAATTGTGAAACATGCACTCAACTGGATCAATGAACAGTACGGGGTACGACTGTGCCTCTGTTCCTCTCAAACAGAGCGTTTGGTCTAATGGCTGGAAGTGTTACATATCCAATTTACGTCGCACTGTAATTGGACGGAGCATTGACTTCTGGATAGTTATTAGCTTAAATCGCCAGAGGGCCGGACCATCGGGAGTTGCACAACTTATATAATATCGGAAACATTAATAACCTTGTCAAAACGTAAATTGGACGCACGTACGAGGGGTGAAGAAAATTGAATATTTGGTGAGGGCGAATCGGTCAAGACCGACCTGATTTGTGGGGCTTTTTTTGTTGGTTAGACCCTTCGCGACCATTATGATTTATTAAGGGAGGCGCGGCAGGTCTCAAAATAGATTTTCGACCAGATCGGCAGCGAATACTGTCATCATGTCGTTGCTATTCTGTTCCCAAGTTTGATTTAAATATCCCGCAAGCTTGTATCTAGCTACAAGCACCTGATGTTCTATTGTTTAGCAATGTCACTTCTACACGCTTAGTCAAATGATTTTGGTATATTCTACATTCAAATATGTCATTCATAATAGCTATTTATGTAATCAGTTATGAAAAGTATGATTTTATGTGACGAGTGCAAGTTTGCGGGATGAGCGAAGCTAGCGAGCAAGTTTTCATAACGTATTATACAGGGTCGGAAAGTCCCCATGGTTCATCGGCCGTTACGTGAGAGCGATAAAGTAAGTCATAGAAATCTATGCGATAGAGAAAGATGGCTATAATGAAGGCGTCTAATAGTCACCGCCCATTTCGCCCTTCCACAAATAAGAAATGGATCTATCGCACGGATTTTTACGACTTTCTTTATCGCTCTCACGTACACGGCCGATGAACCATGGGGACTTTCCGACCCAGTATACAAGATTTTTTTCTAATTTTGACGAAAAATGGGAAATACTAGTTTCTTGTTCATTTACAAGTACAATTTAAATAACAATTATCTAGTAGGTCAGTGTCAGTTTAAATTTTCTTGTCATTTGGCTTGACATTTAATAGACTCTGATCTATTATGTGACGCTGATCGTTACTATTACCATTTATTACGGCTTCTACGCTATGGACACAGTACTTTATGTTGAGAACTGAGCTGTCTTTAAAAAAAGGTATAGACATTAAAACACAATAGTTTGATAGCATTTTTGAAAAGGCATTCTGATGGATATCATGCTAAGAAATCAAACGTTTTTTCAAAAGTAAATATCGCGAAGTTTTTGACAGAGGCGGATGACAATAATCTTTTAATGGAAGTCAAATTCTGTTGCTGAAGGATATGTTGAAAATTCTATAAAAGATAAAAAAAAACAATTTCCAGTGATATTCTTGAAGAACCAAGTAATACCTATAACATATCATGGAATATTACTGCTAGTTCAACAAATAAGATTTCTTCTGGAATTAGTTTCACCAACTGTACCAACTGCGTTGTGAATATTTATAATTAAATAATAAATTAATAAATAATTAATAAAGTGTTATTTATAAAATTACTGACTTAAATAAAAGTTAGTGTATTATTTTTCTGTTGTATTTTGTTTAATTCTTTTTTGCAATTAGTGACATAACGAACTTTTCGTAACCAATTGCATAATGGTTTTTAAGTTTAAGTTTAAGTAACTTTCACTATAAACATCTAATTGTACGATTTGTGTTGTTATGTGGCCAACTATCCAAAATTTGATTTCGTGTATTGATGAAAGTGAAACAATTTACATTTCAATCAAAAAGTTTACGACGTTTTTTTCTGTTGCGTATTAAAAGTCCATTCTTTTTCATTTTATAAGAATATAATTATTGAAGTCTCAATCCTATATTTCAAAGTTGGCTATAGGGATTTTGCCGCAAAATGGCAGGTATCTTTCAATCCAGGGACTTTAATTGAAAATAAGGTGAATTTATTTAAAAAATAATAAATCTGTATGCTTCCAAATCAATTTCGTCGCTGTCAGAATAATCCCCACTCGATACAATGGACTTATGCCAACTCTCGAGACAATCTGAAAAGGTCTTTTTGTATGGACTTCAATGCTTTCGTCGCTTCGGCTTTTATTTCCTCGATCGAATCGAAACGGTGTCCACGGAGTGGTCTTTTGAGTTTAGGGAATAGCCAGAAGTCACTCGGTGCTAAATCAGGCGAATATAGTGGTTGCGGAACGATATAAACGAAATGGTCTCGAATTATCAATGCTGTGTGAGCTGGTGCATTATCACGATACAAAAACTAAAAGTTGTCTGTCCATAATTCCGGTCTTTTTCGGCGAATAGCACCACGCAAACGACGCATAACACTCAAATGATGTTCCTTGTTAACAGTTTGGCCGGTTCGAAGAAATTCATAGTACTCCACGCCACGATAACCAAAGAAAACTGTCAACATGACCTTGATTTTTGAGTGACTGGGGTGTTTTTTTCGGTCTTGGTTCACCTTTTGCACGATACTCACTCGATTGATCGACTGTTTCCGAGTCGTAAGAGTAGATCCAAGTCTCGTCTTCAGTAATGATGAGTTTCATGATGTCAATGCGACGCTATGTTTCCAAAAAGTAAAGCGTTTTTGGAAAACGAACTTTGACGCGTCTAAGGCACAACAGGTCTCTTAAGATGGTTTTTATCGAACCTTTTGAAATGCCAACAGTATCAACAAGGTCTCTTACTGTTATTCTCGACGGTTTTTGAACACAAGATCTATGATTTG
The DNA here is from genome assembly GCF_000390285.2 of Anoplophora glabripennis. NCBI lineage: Eukaryota > Metazoa > Arthropoda > Insecta > Coleoptera > Cerambycidae > Anoplophora > Anoplophora glabripennis. The sequence continues at coordinate 610,289 of NW_019417300.1, read as the reverse complement.
ATTAACGTGTCGGCGTTGATGGTCGTCCGAGATGCCGTTCCTCCTTAACGCTTCCTCTGCCTTCTTTAAAGTCTTTATACCACCTGTAAACATCTTTGCGACATAACCTCATCATTAAAGGCCTTCTCTAACATCCTCAACGTTTCCGCGGCAGAATATTCATTCCGCAAACAAAATCTAACGCAAATTCTTTGCCCAACAAAATCAGACATAATGAAAATCGATAAAATCACTTTCGTACGTTTACAAAAACACTAGTAGCTCTGCAATAATTGAATATATTGACTTGAAACTCTGCATAGATATCAAGGACAGTACTACCAACCTACAAAAAAAATTATTGTATGCTTTCATAATACCCGCGAATTTTAAATAAGTAATTCACTTTATTTTTTGGACACAGTATTATGCTTGCCTTACCCGAAGCCATATCTGTCACGTCTGGAATATGTCATGCTGATGTGTTTATAGTTTACGGGATAATGGTAATTTAACTTTGACAAATGGGTAAAACAAAATGTGTCATGTACGGGATAACAACTCAAGGCACTAAATTTAGCAAATTTCGTAGGGAAAAAGCCCCCTTACTTCCCCCACAACTTTGCCGACCTGAGCAGTCTAATCTAATAAATCTTGTTTAGTAGTCAATAACTGTCAAATCCGCCTTCCAGTTAAGTGCAAAAGTGCGTCGATTTGTATCCTAATTGCCAATATAATCCCTTTTGCGTTTTCAATTAAGGACGCTCGGATTGCCGGAGAGATTTTTCAAGTGAAACGTTCCTCTCTAGGCACCTGAGGCGTAGCTCCACGAATTATCATAGCGGGAGGTAAAACAATTTGTCTCAACTCATGCATTATTCACCTGCAAAAACAACTAAGCCGGTTGGAACACCATAAGGTGCTAGAATTAGTTAAGAATGCGGTGGCAGATATTTAATTTACAAAAAACAGTTACCATTTTTTGTTCTCATGGTAATTGATGCAATAAATTCCTAAAAAAGGTGTTAATCTGCCTCCCCCACCCCCCTAAGCGTTTTTAATTTGTGAGGGGTAAAATACGAAAGAGTGACCCCGAAAGATTAGTTTTTAGATACAGAGCGTTCTGATATTAGCCTGCAATATTTGATCGTATCATTCTTCCTAAATTTGAGGAAAATTTGTGTTACTAATTTTTAGATGCACCCCATAAACTGATTGTTCTCGCGTGCCAGATGTTGACCGCGATATTTCATCGGCGAAATGGAGTTTCGCGTGGCACTTGCAAAGCCACTTGACACTTAATACCGAGCATGAGAAGTTGACGGAAAAATAAAACCTTGCAAGAACGAGCTAGACTGAGATCGTCCATTGCGTCGCTCCATAAACTGAAAATTTCCACCGCCATTATCGCCAGCCACTCTAGGAAATATAATATCGCGTTTCATGGGCCGATGCAGACAGACATGCTCGGCCTAACATAGTGCCCTATTCGTAGCGGAATAGGGAAAAGTACACCGAGAGATGTGGCGGAGGTATCGCGTTTCGCGTAAAGTGCAAGAAAAAACTATAAAAATTAAGCAACTAGAACCTCTAGATTAAATTTTTAGAATGTGAATGTGTAAAAACTATCGAGGCGAAAATGCACTTTTGAGCCAAAGTTAATGAGCATTACTTAACATAAAGACATTATTAAGAAGGTTTACTTCATTGCACTTCATCACCCTTATTGAGACCAAAAAATAAAGATGACAGAGATTTTATTATAAGTTGACATTAGTTCAAAAAACACCTTATATTTGTTTTAATGATATTCAAATTTTTATATATTTTATCTCAAACTTACCACCCTTTCGATTTTATTAATAGTACAGTCATTGAAACTTTGCACATCCGAATTCTTTGAAACTGATCCGATCGACTTGAAATTTGGCAGATAGTTAGAGAAAAGGCCAATGAACATTAGTGACATAGCGCCGATTGACGCTTCCACCCTGTTGGGGGTTGAGGATTTTTTTTTCAAAAATAACGCTGGAAATCGATAGAGAATCAAATTTTCAGCAAAAAATATTCGAAGATTTTTTTTGAGAAATCAATACTTTTTTAGTTATCCACGATTGAAAACTTGGAATTTTGAGTGAAAAAAACACTTTTTCAAAGTATTTTTCGCAAATAACTAAAAAATTACGCATTTTATTTAAAAAAGTGTAATGAACATAAATGTAGCTTATAAAAAACAAAGAAAACCGTTTTTTAAAATGTGTTGTACGTCATATACAAAGCCAACTATGGTTAGTGAAAGGAGACTTGTTTTGGGGGGAATACTCGAACCGATGTATTCAACGTCAAATTACGGAAAAATGATTAATTTTACGTGTATAACGCTCCAGGAGTTTTTTGTAGTACTCAAAAAGATCTTCAAAATGAGCACTTATAAAAGTTAATTAGAGCAAAATTAAAGGAGTTATCGTCAAAAACAGATGGGTTGCTCAAATTTTTTAAGGAAAAATGAGCAGTAAACGCTGTACCATTTCCATCAGAATTAAAATTAATCGTAGACCCTTTACAATTAGTTTTGTTTTAGTGTTTTTCATACGATCCTGAAGTTAGACCGGTTTAGAATGCGTATTTTTTTAATAATGTACGGTAAAAGTTGAAAACGTATTTTTCATTATTCAAAAAAAATTGCCTTATTTATATAATAACTCTGAAACTATGAAAGATACGTAAAAAATGATAGACAACAAAAATGTAGCTTTTTTTTCAACAAATATTTTGTTTTTTTTATTCCTATAGCATAAAAAATAAAGGAGATATCGCCGCTTGAAGTATCCATTTTAGTGAAAAAACGACCTGTCTCGAGCCCTTCGATCCTTTCCCTTTAAAAAACGAAGGACTTAAAAGGTTTTATATGCAAACGATCTTACAGCTCTTGAAATTATCTTTAAAATGCTTTTTTGTAGGATACTATAGCTTCAAAATTAACCGAGTTATGGTAAAAAAACCAATGACATTTTTTCGGAGCAAAATAGGATTTCTCATTTTTATATGTTATATTATATATTATACAAATAAAATAAGTAAAAAAATTTAGTGTGATTATTTATATGCAGCGTAGCAATTTTTTTATGATTGATTATATTTAAAAATCGATTATAATAAAAATATTTTACATTAATATTGGTAAAAGGGTAGTTTATAAGAGTTGAAAATGGCAAAAGTAAAATATTCTTTCATAAACAATATAAGGGAATTTTTATTTTAAATTATTGCACAATTATAGCATTCCAAGATTTAAAACGTAATTTTTTATCATTTTTTTAGCACAGGGGTGATTTATAAGGGTTGAAAAGTGTTATGAGATACAAATTCTTTCATAAGCAATGAGGGAATTTTTATTTTAAATAATTGCACCGTTAAAGCATTCCAAGCTTTTAAAAAGTAATTTTTTATCATTTTTGTCAATACAGGGGTGGTTTTTAGGGGTTGAAAGGGAAAAATTCTTTTATTAGCTATAAGGTAACTTTTATTTTAAATAATTGCATGATTTAATCATTCCAAATCTTTAAAAAGTAATTTTTATCATTATATTTTGCATAGGGGTAGTTTTTAAGGGTTAAATAAAGGGTCGAAAAGATCAAATATATCATAAAACATGTTCGAGAACATGGAACATTATTTAATCTTTGTGCTTCAACAAGATTTTTCTCAATAAAATGCTTAAAACTCAATTTTTTCAATTTTTGGGGATAGTTTTTACCCCTAAAAAACAAAAAGCGTCAATCGGGCTTATGTCACTTTTGAACTTGAGCGTAAGATGAGCCTTATTCTAAATTTTCATGCAAATCCATGCAGTTTCAAAGAATTCGGAGGTTACAGCTGATTTTCAGCTTCAATGAATGCATGCACTATAAGGAATACTGCAATCTGCTACAATTTTTTCTAATTTTTTATACAGCTGTATGAATTTGTTGTGGGTGACCGAAATTTTCACTGGATAATTTCTAAATGGAAAATAAATACAGGATGATTCACAACTTATCCAAAAAAAAATTGCGAATAGATGTGTCAGGAAAAATAGAGTTATTATGGTAAAAAAAATTGTAAAACCCTTAGTTTTCGAGAAAAAAATTATTGAAGTTGTAGTATTTACAACCTTTTTGTGATAGTGTTTACATTAGTTTTTCAAGAGTCAAAAATGGCTTACGTGTATAGGGACTCGAAGTTGATGGATATCGTGAAGCAAGACACATGTGTAATGAAAAAATTAAGCTATTTAAAAAAATGAACATGACTTCATACCTCGAAAATAGTTGAACATTAACAACATTGTTAAAAAAACGTACCGCAAAATTTTCTCTTATACTTTTTTATAATGTTTTGGGCAGGTCTCCCTCACGTTCAATTTATTAAACAACGAAAATAAGTCTCTAAAAGATATAACAATGATTTATGACTAAAAAACAATAATAATTAAATTTTAAACAGCATTTTCTAACTCACTTATTTACTACGAACTCTTTTTGCGTAAAAGAAACGCAATAAATGAAACAAAAATTCGGTATTCATAATACCCCACCGTAACTTTTGCAACAGTAGATCGTCTTTGTACCGCAATCGTAGAGGTTTCCACGAAAACTTTTCTCAGTGTGTCTAAAAAGGCAGGAGACCGTGAAAAAAATAATAAAAAGTAATTGCGCCAATTCGGCACGGTGCGCGACTCGTTCGAAAATTGGCGAAGGCGTAGTTATTTCCCCTCGGCTGCACATCCGAAATAGACGGCTCAGCCTTTCCGCTACTTTTCCGTTTTACATAAATTCCTCCTACAAATGAGGTGTCTTGTTTACTTTTCGCATAAAATACACGTCAACTTCATCGCCTTGGACCCCATAAAGGAGGGTGCAAATCGATATGGCGGAGGAGGGATTTCCGTAAATCTGATACTTTTTTATATTTCGTAAAATTGTCGTTTGATGGAAGGTTAGTATAAATTGAAAATAAAAAATAAATTCTTCAATTAAGGGTTATAAATTTCCAAATTAAGAAATTTATGTAAATTACATAAAAAAAATCCTGTGTACTGCAAAAAGTCCAACCAAATGGAGAAAAAAAAATTGTTAACTAGACTTTTATAAGTGGAAATGAAAAAAGGGCTTATAATAAACCTAAAAACAAAATAAATGCGTGGGCGGAGGGTTGATTTGGGAGGTTGAAAAGTTATGAAAAATTATATCATTGGGATTTCTGGCGAAAGTTGACGTCAAACAAAAAAGTATCCGATACAAAAGTTGTAGATGATGCAAAAATCTACAACTTTTGTAGAAGTCACTTTTTAAGATAACCTCAAAATTTCCGAACAAAAGGCGAAAAACAGGTTTTTTTCTGATTTTTCGTTTTTTATTTCTCATTTCCGCAAAAATAATTTTATTTTGACGAAACTTGGTGAAAGGATACCTTTCTGTGTCTTAAACAATCGTAAATTTTTTTAGATAAAAAAATCAAGAAGTTTCCGAGATACTCATTTTTTCCTGTCTGAAACACTTTTTTGTCAAAGAAAAATTCTACTTAGAAAAATCATCGTACAGAGTTCTTCTGCCAGTGATCATTTTTTTCGTTTTGAATATACTTTTTGGTGAAATAAAAAAAACTGTAATCACAGTTCAAAAACATGCTCAAAAATGCAAAAAACAAAAAAAATTACGCAAAAATGAATTTTTCAGTATTTGTTGATATGTTTAAATTAAAAAAAATTTAAAACTGATTACACCATTCAATTCTACGGAAAAAAATACAAAAAAAACTATGTCTCATTGTTTGACACAAAACTTTATATTTGTACAGTATTGCTATAAAGTCGAATTAATAAAAAGAATATCTATTGGAGGAAGTCATAACAATAAAAAGTCAGTACAACACAAAATATCCAACATTTTTCTTTAATCAATAATTTAAAAAGTTGTACCTACCTAATAAAAAAAATAATACGAATTTATGAAATGTTTAATTATTTCTAATTAGTATTGCTAATAGTACTAAAACAATTTGTTGGATATTTTGTGCGATATTGACTCATACTGTTATGACTTCATCCAATAGATATTTTGAAAGCATTCAGAGCCGTACTCAGGAAAAATGATGAGAAATGATAGCTGAAACAAGCTAAAAACTTTTTAAGTGATTACAATAGTAATAGCATCTAATTCAGAATTAAAAATGACTTTAGATTTTATCATAAAAATAGCAGGGACGTATTTCAAAAACTAACCTGATGATGGCCCCTCGAAGACGAAACGTCGGATTGCAAAAATATGACACCTTGTATAAGGCGAAAAAAGTGGCATTGTAAATATGCAATTGATTTTAAAATTCGTTTTCAAATAAAGCCAGAAAAAAATTAAACAATTTTGCAAAATTTCGGAATTTTAAAACTTGTCTAAACGGCATATTGTTAGGTATAAAAATACACAACATTTTGCTAATCTGAGCCACCCCGTATCTCTTATGTTTCCTAGATCCTAATGCTATCCCATCCTTATCTTGGACACATTGTATTTGTATATCCATGAATTCATCAAAATTAAAAAAAATACGTACACTAATCGATCCTACGGAAAAAAAATATATTATTTATTTTATTTATTCACTATTCGACTTATGTTTATAGCAATACTGTACAAAAATAAAGTTTTGGGTCAAACAATGAGACAGTTTTTTTTCGTATTTTTTCCGTACAATTGAATGAGGTAAGTTTTTGATTTTTTTTAAATTAAACAAATTATCAACCATTACTGAAAATATCATTGTTGCAAATCATTTTTTATTTTTTGTTTTTTGCATTTTTGAACATGTTTTTGAACTGTGATTACAGATATTTTATTTCACCAAAAAGTATATGTTAAAACGAAAAAAAATGATTACCGGCAGAACTCTGTACGATGATTTTTCTAAGTAGAATTTTTCTTTGAAAAAAAAAGTGTTTCAGACCGAAAAACATAATATCTCGGAAACTTCTTGACTTTTTTATCTAAAAAAATTTGTGGTTATTTAAGACACAGAAAGGTATATTTTCACCAAGTTTCGTCAAAATTAAATTATTTTTACGGAAATGAGAAATAAAAAACAAAAAATCAGAAAAAACCTGTTTTTTACACATTTTTCTCGTAAATTTTGAGGTTATCTTAAAAAGTGACTTCTACAAAAGTTGTAGATTTTTGCATGATTTACAACTTTTGTATTAGATACTTTTTTGTTTAATGTCAACTTTCGCAAGAAATCCCAATGATACCATTTTCCATAACTTTTCAACCCCCCAAATCAACTCTCCGCCACCCCTGCAGGCGCGTTTATATTTTTTTTATTTATTATAAGCCCCTTTACCATTACCACTTATAAAAGTTCAGGTAACAATTTTTTTTTCCTCCAAATGAGTTATTTCGACGAGTCTAAAATGCAATAGTGGATTTTAGCCTCAAAATTTTTATAAGTGTTAAGATAGTAACTATCCCGTGAATTACATACACATAGATACTTTTAATGAGTTTTTCATCATTCTTACCACGAAAATTAAAAAAAAGAATATGGTCTGTGGTGATCCATCAGATCAAGACTTTTATCAACCAATGTATACGACCCAAATAGAACAAAACCTAATTCCAAACTAGCCCACCAACTAATAAAATAAACCGGATCCCTAGCGTTTCCGTGCACGTATCAAATTGAGAGGAAATGAAAAAGTTGTCAGAGCAAAGGCAGAAACGCAAAGCCAATTTTCCGAAGCCGCCACCATTGTTGGCAAATTACATGTTATAAACATGCCATTTAAGGTAATACCCGCCGCAACCAAGGTGAATTCAAGTTATTTCGGATGCCCCTTTATGAGTTAGTAACAGTTACCCGTTTCTTACGATAAATACTGTTGGAAAGTAAATACACAGTCACAGTATGTCGGAAAAATAACGGAACTTTCCTATTAAACAAGTAATTATTTTGCCAAAATTATTTCTTTTTATTAAAAATACATCCCTTCCGCATAAATACACATTTGGGCAGGTTCAACCAATGCTAGCATAGGTTTTTCTCATGTAAATTTTCGGAATAGTCTCAATGACCCTCGTCACGGCTTCTTAGACTTATGTAAAATTGTTACAAAACATTCCTTTCATGAACAGTTTGAGTTTCGGGAACAGGAAATAGTCACACGGAGATAAATCAGGTGAATATGGAGGACGTTAAACCACACAGACTTGTTTTCTAATCAAAAACAGTTCTGTGAGATGGTGCGTTATCGTGCAACAAAAACCAACTTCTCGGCGTGAGGCACATATCGAGCCCAGACTTTCCGCTTCCTCAATTCTCTTAATTTTTGCCTTTGGGAACATCTTAAAAGTCTTGTTTATCAAACTTCTGCAGGGTATCACTGAAAGTTTTTTTCAAATAATTTGAAAACTGTTTTTCTTAGAAACTTCAAATTTGGTACACATATTTTTTTATATAAGGAGAATGTAAATATAGAATTTGGTGAGAATACATATACAGGATGTTCTCTTTCTAGTGCCTGTGCGCGACTGGCCATCCCGTAACTTTTCTGTATGTACGCCAATGGCGACAGAATTTATATTTTTAAAAATAAGCACTATTTTAGAAGATTTTTTGCCTCTTACAAAATTTTGATATCGTTTATGGATTTCGAGTAAAATTGGCATTTTTTACACATTAAATAATATAAAATCAGTTTAAGATAAATAGAACATTCTAGTACGAGGTGCCATATAACAGAGAAACAAATTCATAACAATAATTAAAAGGTTCTGTGTCAAGCTAGCTGTGATTTAATTTTAGCTTACTTTGTTTTTTATTGCAATTTATACTTTCGCTAAACAAACTGATATGTTAGTAGTTTTGGGTTATTGTGAAGAATTCCAAATCACAAAACATTTGCAAATGTGGAGAGACGCCTTCGGGAAACAGGACGTTTTTTACCTGTAACATTAAATCCTGGATAATGTAGGGCCGGAATTATTCAGCTGGAGGAACAAATTTCGGAAAGGGTCGAAGAAATTCCTCAAGTAAATAAAAGGCGTTTAGCGGCAGAGGTTGGCTTTCAAATTGTTCCTTTAATAGAGTATTAAAATACCAGTTATTACAGGTTACATGTATTATAGGGTACAGGTAGGTATTAAGGTTATTAAAGGTCTAAAAGGTGGATAGGTAGAGGAAATAATGCCCCTTTAAAATGGCCACCTCGATCCTCGGACCTAAACCCATGTAATTATTTCATTTGGGGAGCGTTGAGGACCACAGTTTAAAATAACTTTTCAGTAAATACAGAAAACGAATATGGGAAAGAATACAACATGAAAATAATGTTATGAGAGGTAATGGATAATTATTGGATAATTTCAAATTTTCGAAGAACTAATGTTTGCGTTTAAGAAAAAAGTAAATTTGAGCATTTACTGTAATATTATTTTAACATGATTACAAATATCAGTTTATTTAAAATGTTAATGTTGACTTTCTTACAGTATTAGTTGATATTGTTTATTTATAATATTAGTGCTGATTTTTATTTTATTGATTGATAATACTAATACCAAAAATGTGTAGTTATTTTGTTTAATGTGACGTTTTTTTATTATTATTCCCTGCTTTGAGGCTGCAGTTATACATTATTTTTTATAAATCGGAATTATTTAATGTATAAAAAATGCGAATTTTACTCAAAATCCATAAACGATATCGTGCTATATTCTAAAATAGTGCTTCTTTTCCGATAAATTCTGTCGTTATTGGCATACACACAAAAAAATTACAGGATAGCCATTGGCGCACAGGCACTAGAAATAGAACATCCTGTATATGTATTCTCTCCAAATTCTATATTTACCTTGCCCATATATAAAAAGATACCAAATTTGAAGTTTCTAAGAAAAATAGTTTTCAAATTATTTGAAAAAAATAGGTTATCTATTCTATATTTAGAAGGCTATATCTCAGTAGGCGTGCACTTTTGTATATAGGTAAGTTAGGCTAAATAGTCTTGTTTTCATCCAAGGCACCTGTGGTGAAGCGCTGTCCATCCTTCTCAGGGGTACCCTGTATAAATAGTAGTAAAGAATAATTATTAAATCGCATAATTACATACGCCGATATCATTAGAAATGACCACCACATGTTATTTTGAGTACAGCAGAGGTGTTTGTTCAACAGAGGTGTGAAATTCAAGGTGCACATATTGAACAACTTACTTTCAGTTCTCTTTTTCCTTTTAATTCTATAGAAACCAAGATTTTTACAAAAATGTTAGTATCACATTTTTGATACAATAAATGTACGTTGTTAATAAAATTCGATTTTCTCAAAAACGGTACAAGATATCGACTGATGTACGGTATATTTTTTGTAACAAAGTGAGGGAGGAATCGAACTATGACAGAAAAATGTCAAATTTGGCAACACTGTCAAAGATGTATAAATTTAAATGGATCATTTTGTCTGCTCCTGTATAATTCAGGATTATTGAATACCAATTTAAATTTGGAAATGAACATTACCATGAGTTACTTTAATTGCCCAAATTTCATTGTTGTCATTGTAACGACTTAGAAGTTATAATTGAATTTGTTTTTCAAACTTCTTTCTTTGAAGGCGAATAACTCCACAACGAAGCCCGATAGGAAAATTTTTTTTATGAAGTACTACAACTATTTTGAGCTCCCCTGTACACCACTTCATTTTTGACAAGACCTTTCCGGACACCCTGTATACTTTACCAAGAAGAAGCACCACATGCCGACTACAGACACGACTTGATTTTAGTGCCCGAGGAATCAACAAATCGACATGTGGTTCCATTCCAATTCCCGCCCCGAACCCTTGTCGCGACAGCACATATGCAGTTTTTCCAACAAATTGAATACAAACTTAATCCAATCCCAATCAAGCGGCAACTAATCACATTAAATCCGATAGAGCAACTACCTAATGAATCATTGCGTCGAACTTCGTGCCAGTTTGCTTACTCCAGACCGCTTGCATTACGATTTCCTTTTTTTCTTTTAGGGGGGCGTTAGCGTAAGAAGCTTACTATGGAAGAGCTCTCGTGTATCCCATTACGGCGTTCGGACCTGCATTGTTCTTAACCGGAAGGAAAACAGGGCGCAAGCTTTAAATGCGAGCACGAAACAAAACACGAAACATACAATAATTAGAGTATAGCATTAGAGCGTATTTAATGAATGCATAAATGTTCCTCGTTCGTTCACAAGTGTACAGAAAATGTTGACATAAGGTCGTTTCCACAAGGGAAACTCTATATAAGATATAATAGCGCTGAAACTAGTGCTTAGCCAAACTTTAGTTGTGGGTTCACATTACAAATTAACAAAAAAGTTCATAAAAATATGTTTTCTGTATATATACGACCTACCCTCACCTACAAAACAAACACCTAAAACTATCAAAACCACTACAGTAACTACATATCGCCACTCTATCACGACCTAATCTTAAATTTGCAGAAATTATTACCTGACAAAAAAATATATGACCGTATAGGAAATTAAATTTTAAATTGAGTTTCTTGTTTTTTAAACTCGATCCAAAATGGCGAGCATGTTTAAAATGAATCGCAAAGTTGCAAAAAACGGTTTTTCTAAAATAACTAAAAAGTATAGCACCGATTGAAAAATTCTAAAAGAGAAAGTTGTAGGTTTTATAAAGATCTATCGACTGATTTTTTGTAAGTATCAATTGCTTTGTTACTTTTCGAGATATATCGAAAAAACCGTTAAAAATATTCTCTTTTCTCTTCAATAACTCCTTTACATACATTTACGATCCCATACTTGCTTTTCACTGCAAACATAGCCCGCAGCAAGCCAAAAAAGTACATCTTTTAAAAATTTCAAAATGTTAATTATTTTTCGAGATATATGGATTTAAAAAAAAGGCGTTCTCGAAAATTGTTAGATCTTCTCTCAGCGGATAGCCCTACAGTAACGATTTTCGGTTTATTTCCTTCGTAAAGAGTTATATTATCATGCTATTAAAACATGTTGACGATTTTATTAATTTTAAGGTTAAAAAATGTTTTTTTTAATCTAGCTGACACACTCAGCGCTTGCAAATTTTTTGAAAATATAAGTATTCAACATTCACCTCCGTGAAGCACATTGCTGTTAATTGCGTCCTCAACATTTTTTTAAATAAAAAAATTATCTCGGCTCCAGAAGATCAAAGAAAAACATTTTTTTTAAATTCGTAAAAAAACATTAGCAGTTTCATTCTTTAAAAGTCATTTTCGTAAAATAAAAATTGAAATAGTTATTTGAAAAAAGAAACACTTATAAAAGTGCAATTTTTTCAGTAATTTTTTGATCCTTAAAATTAATAAAATCGTCAACATGTTTTAATAGCATGATAATATAACTCTTATAAGAAGACAATATACCGAAAATTGTTACTGTAGGGCTATCCGCTGAGAAGATCTAGCCAATTTTCGAGAGCGTCCTTTTTTCAAAAAATCGATATCAAAAAATAATTCATATTTTTAAATTTTTCAAAAATGTACTTTTTTGGCTTGCCGCGGGCTATGCTTGCAGTAAATAGCAAATATGGGCAAGTAAATGTAAACGAGTTACAGAAGAAGAGAAAATGGAAGATTTTTAACGGTTTTTTCGATATATTTCGAAAAGTAACAGAGCAATCGATACTTACAAAAAATCAGTCGATAGATCTTTTTAAAANTATTATTGTATACAAGTATAGTACGAGTATAGCTACCATACTATATGCAACTGTAACTGTAACTTTGTGATTCCTATTTGAACTGGTAAAAACTTTTATTAATTAGTATTATTTAACATATTGATGTATATTGTTACTGAGAAAATAAAGATTGTTGTAACTAGTATTACTTTTTTTTCGGCAGTAAGTGCCGTTATGGAGTAAAACGAACATGGTTCTATTCATTTAAAAAGGAAGTCATTAATATTATTTTAAAATCAAATTAGGTGTGAAATCGGTAAGTATATATAAATTAGACAAATATTAAAATGTATCACCCTTTTTAACACACACGCCACTGGTTAAGAGTTCCCTAGTAAACAAAGAACTATCTTCATCCTTGTTTAATAGCAGGATGTCTCAAGTTGTGGAAAATCAAAACAATTCCTTTGCAATGCATAGGGAATTACTTGTCTAGTCATTCTGAGGTCTTTGGATATAGCCTTATAAAAATAGCCAAAATGTCGAGGTTCATCATTTTTCTTCCTATTGCCCATAATCGAGAAGAAATGCTCAAACCGCTTCTATTCGACGCAGAATCAACAGCGTTTGCGACAGAACATTTGTTACACTTTTAGAGATTATACCCGTACACTGTTAGCATCTAAGATCGTTTCCTTTAATATACCCAATGTTAAAAAATAACATAATGGTTTTATGGAACAGATACTAAAGGTAGACACTAAATCAGGTTCAGAAGTAGTTTTTATATTTTTTATGAAAAATTATCCTGCGATAACTTACATAGTAGACGTTTTTAAAAGTTTCATATAACTTTTCCTTGTCATTGTTCCATATTTACAACAGAATGCGTCCCGTTATGGGGAACCGCCCGGTACATAATAAATTCACGAATCCAGACATCAACCTCGGCAAGACAGTGCCCAGATGAATTATGCGGGGGAAAACGCCGACGGAGGAAATTGAATTACCCCGCCGGAATATTATAAATACCACCTACCGGCTCCGGAGCTCGTCTTCTCCCCGGAAAAATATGAAAATTAGCCAATATAAATTCCACGTGGGCCGGGTTCCTACGCGCCCCACGCACACACATATACACACAGAGACACGCCTGTGGCGGAAACGGCGCTTTTCACGGTCTCCCTACGAACAAATTGGGCGGATGGAAATTTATGCAGACGGATTTCGCAGGTTCGGGGTCGACAGCGGAAGTGCGTCCGTGATAATTTTCCTTTTATTTTGGAAAGGACTTGACAGCTCGCGACGAACGGCGCTGTGTTGTTAATTAACGGACCAACTTTTTAACCATGGAGAAAAGAATGATAGGATCAGCAAGTCAGAAAAACGATTTGCACTTTTTCACGCATGGCGTGGACGAAATATGATTGATGACATGTGTAACTAAACTAAAATGGGCAGGGTGTATTTTATTTCACTCATGCTTTGAATGCTAAAACTACATTTTACAAAAATCTTTAATGATTGGTCATAAATTCGTACTCCAGTCGGATTAGATCATAAAACTTGAAAACTTGAAAAAATTGTTAGTTTTATTGCACTTTATGACGGGGAAGTGTGTGTAGAATGATAATATCAAAAAAGTAAGTCGAAAGAAGTGGCGCTATTAAGTTGGCAAATAGCAAATAAGTGGCAACTGTCGTGTTTTTTTTTTCACTTTTTTACTCCCACGGAAATCTAGACGACCTATCGGAAAATTAGTCATTTTATGTTGTAGGCAATTAAATTATCTACAACTCAAGGTACCTAAAGTAATTTTTCACTAATTTGTTAAATGTAAAATAAAGGTCGAACGCGAAAATATTAATTTTCGAAAATTGCGCATTATTATTGCGAGAGATTTTTCAAATATTCAAATAAAAAATCTCGCGCGCGACCGGGAGCAATGTTACGCGCATTCGCGGGCCCAGTGCTCCTCCTGCTTGCAGGCAGTTCATTAACGTTAATTTTTACTGCTGCTAGCGCGTTTATTACATGAATTACCTATAAATATACAACTTTCTGAAAATAAAAGTTTAACCATTTCTTTAATTGTCTCTAAAATCCAGGTCCAATACATTCAATAGTTAATTAACAATTAACGTTATAAAAAAAAGCTATCATGGGAACAAAGAGGCGTAGCTCTATTTAATGAAAAAAGAGCGAATTCCCGAGCGACTTTTGCCTGACCCATTTGTTTACAACGCTACATCCTACATTGTTAGTTGTACAGGGCTACTTAATTTCAACTTTTTGAAATTTTTCTGTTTCTATACGTTTCTTTGGGTCAGTTAGAGCCAACATCCACGATATTAACTTATGAAATTAACATTTAGTAATTAAACAATTAGTTGCAAAAAAAACGAACGAAATTAATTAATTTCGCGGTTAATCGAAATGGCCTTTGGCACACGTGTTGGTCTTTTCCATAAATTTCATCAACGTCCATCGCTTTTTACAATAATAATGCGAAATTTTCGAAAACTGATTTTTCCACGTTCAACCTTTATTTTACAGTTAACAAATCAGTGAAATATGGCTTTAAATACCTTAAATTGTAGATAATTTAATTGCCTATAGCCAAAAATGACTAATTTTGCAATACACGTAAAAAAAATTATTAAATCAAGAATGGTATATTTATATGTATATACGTAAAGATGATGCTAATATACCACAATATTAAACTAAATAAATTTCTTCACTTAAATGAACGTTTTCTTGATGGAAGAAATTTTACTTAGTTGAACATCGTGGTACATTAGCATCAAGAATATAGAATATTCTTTGCGTATATACAGGGTGTGTAAAAACTTAATATGAACATATGTCCTAAAAGTCTTAACTTTTGAACTACAGGGTGCTAAAGTTTTATGAAAAACATTTTTTTTATGATAACTTTGGTATTACCCTAGATATTTTTTCAAATTTGGTGCACGCCTTCTATTCATCGGGATGCATTTTCTGACGTACAAACAATTTTATTATTCTTGCCAGTGGCGTCTGTACAGGTTTTGTATTGAATATTTTTAAAGAAAAATATGTTACGCCACTGCTTTTTCTTAAAGTAAAAACCATTTTTGAAATTCTCATTCCTTTCTGAGCAAATGTGGTGTCTTGAATTTTTTTTGTTTGACGTAGGTAACAAATTTTTCTTCAAAAATATTCAATACAAAACCTGTACAGACGCCACTGGCTAAAATAATAAAATTGTTTGTACATCAGAAAATGCATATCGATGAATAGAAGACGTGTACCAAATTTGAAAAAATATCTAGGGTAATACCAAAATTATCATACAAAAATGTTTTTTCATAAAACTTTAGCACCCTGTAGTTCAAAAGTTAAGACTTTTAGGACATATGTTCATATGAAGTTTTTTTCTTAAAATGGACCCCCTTAAATATTAGCACGTTATTAAGAAACACCCTGTATATAAATAGGTATATCACTCTTGATTTAAGAATTTCTTTTTTTGCGTGTAAGTCGTTTAGATTTACGTGGATAGTAAAAAAGTGAAAAAAAAACACGATTTGCCACTTATTTGCCATTTTCCAACTTCTTTCGAATTACTTTTTTAATATTATTACTCTACATACCCTTCTCTATCATAAAGTGCAATAAAATGTCTACTAATAATTTTTTCACGTTCAAATTCTAATTCAACTGGAGTATAAGTTTCAACCAATTGGACCCCTGATTTGAGGCTGTTCAAAACCGTAATTTTCTTCATAAAAATAGTTTCACAGTCCATCAAAACGTAACAATAAAAATAGTTATTGAACTGAAACTATAAAAAATATGAAGAAATTGTAAAACTACATATAAGCATTTTAATAATATATAAACTATAATATAAATAAATCATTAAAAAAATTATATACCTTGGTTAAAAGTTGTTCCCTTTGCAAGTTATTTGGTGCTAAAGTTTTTTTTTTAAAGTCCGTAAATATATCGAAAAACATTACTTGGATTAATGAAATTTAGGTTGTCGATTTAAATAAATAAAAATTAAAATTAACTGTATTTTGTATACAATTGTATCAACCAGTTGCAGTGAAATCAAGAGCCACTCTCATTAAGAATCTCAGAATTTCGGCGCCACTGAGTATTTTAAAAGTTTTATAAATTCTATAAATAAAAAAAAAATCTCGTCTATTTTATTAGACTTGCTACTCACTAAAGACTAATAAACAACTGAATAAATATAAAATAACTCTAAAATCATTCGTTTAACGAACAATATTTATATAAATTCTTTGTTGTAAATACAGATTTAAATACAATGTAATTAAAAAGTAAAAAACAGTGTAGAAAATTTAATTCTTGTGAAGAATAGCAAAAGGGAAAAGTTCTACGCCATTGAATTCTTAATGATTGTATGCAATAAAAAAAGTATACACTTTTTTTGTGAATCGAACAATTTTGGTATTCTTTTCGATGTATTCAACTGCATTGAGTTTTTTTTACATTTCTCGAATACAAAGAATGCGTGCAATCTTTTTTTGGAGAAAAAAGTATTGCTAAAACTTGATTTTTAAAAATGACCTTTTACGCTCTGTATCTCAAAAAAAATAGTCAAAATTTTGTATGCTCTATCACCTAATCTTTACACTCTTTTCTAGATCACCTTCTATGATGTACTGTCATTTCAAAACAAAGTGTAGACACGTTATTCATTACCTGTCAACGTTATAACGTTTAAGAAGTTGGATACATAAAAACTGTCAAACGTCAAACTAAAACGTGTTTCGATTTTAAGATTTTTTCCCATTTCAATCTACTCTCCCCTGAATAGACGACATTCTTTCAAGTGAACACTTTCTTTTCCGACACTTCTCGCTTTCAATAGACATAGCATTAATTATCCCTTCCTCCTAGCTCGTAAAGGCCATTGTCTGGCAGACTGTCGCGGCGTTCGACGTTTAAAATCTCCCTTCCGGGAAAACTCTCGCGGGTTAGATAATGTAATAATATAATAAAGCACTTAATTTTATATCGGGCCACCTATTCATTACCTCGCCGGCATTCATGGTGTCTCATTAATCACATCTGGCTTAGAACCCCGTCGTTTCGACACCACCGGAGTGAAGTAGGCCACAGGTTTTTTTTGCCTTATTTCCAAGTTTACTTGTGCGGTTTAATAAGAAGGCGAGGCGGTTTGAAAAATGTTCCGGGGCGATCCGGGGCCGCCGCACGGAATTTTATCAAGGGGAGCTTCATTTCCGGCCTCCTACGAGGGGGAGTGGGTCAATGGAAATTGTCAGGAATGAAGAATTAAAAAGGTTGTGCAAAAAGTTATTTTCATCTGCGTACTACTTATTACTGTACTTTGTTGTAGTCTATACTCATTAGTTCTACAGGGTGTAAGAAGTGGGACTGCCATTACTTCAGCATGAGATAGAGTAATCATAAATGAGCAAAAAAGTTTCCTTGACCAAAAATAAGAAAGAAAGTTCCTATAAACCTATGTCCGAAAATGCTTCGTTTCGGAGATACAGAGTGTTGAAATTTAGAGAAAATACAAGGTTTTTACTAATATCTGGAGAACACTATAATTCCGATTTTTTTGAAATTTGGTATGTTTGTTTATAAAAACGGTAGACGTCTTCTGACGTAATTCGATTTATTTTAACTATTCCAGCGGCGTCCGTGGACTCCCTCCTGTTGATATTAATAAGTAAACATATGAGACGTCACTGCTTTTTCTTAGGTGTCATTTGTTTTTCTAATTATGCGTTACAAAATACAACTTTTTTGTCTCTTTACTTTTTTTGATATCTTGCTTCGTTTTCGAGCAAAAAATTAATAGCTCAAGTGTGTGAATTTAATAAGTACTTGAACTGTGTAGTTGTCAATTCCTGCTTGTCAAAATCAATTACACAAATGGTGAAATGTGCCATATGCATTTTCTTTATGGCCTTGCCAACGGTAATGCATTAGCCGCCAGGCGCCTCTATGAGCAGAAATACCCTAATCGTATAATTCCTCATCATAGTATCTTCACCCGTCTTCATCAAGGTCTTAGTGAAACTGGAAGTTTTCGAAAACTTACCGCAGGAAACGGGCGACCCCGCACAGCAATAACCCTACAATTGGAGAAAGACCTACTTCATGAAATTGAGGACACTCCAACAACAAGTACCAGACAGATGATATAAACTTAATAGCCCAGTCATTATAGACATGAAAGAGCCTGTTTCAGGAAAAAAATACTATTAGAAGTTTCTTTGCGGAATATTGTTCGGAAACCTATTATAAATAAAATATCAAAAAATCAACTCAAGGCTAGTTGGGAAACTTTGTTTTAACAGTGGTCAAAGTTATGGAAAAGTGTTTTTTTGACTCACGTAAAAAAACTATTATTCATACCGAAAAAAAGTTTATACAAAAAAGGTAGATATTGAATAAGCCTATAAAATGAGAAAAGCCCGATTAAATTCCGATAATTTGTTTATGCACAAGACCTCAAAAATGGTCGAAATTTACAGTTTTTTTCAATTGCTAATAATTAATGCTATTTTCATCGCAGACAATTGTAATTCAGGATTTTTTAGGCTTTTTACACCCTTAATAAGTGGTAAGAATTTCAACCAGAAAGCTCCATTGGTTTGGCGTTGGCGGAATTTGTTATCTAAGAAGAAGCTATTTTCAATTCATTTTTCCCAAGCTCATAGGCGTTGTAGGGTTTCGATCATTAGTTGTTTTTGTCCCTAAATAGTTGTATTGACATATGCATTTACTGAGAATTTAGTTTTTCAAATTTAATTTGTTTAAAAATGACTGAAAAATTGTTAATATTTATTAAATTGTTAAGATATGTAATTATTATAAAATAAAATAGTAACCTCCATACTTTAGTTTTCTTCAAATTTAAAAAAGAAATCGTGATAAGTTGATTAGAAGCCGAGATAATTTTTTTTTTCTATATTTAATCGCAGTGACCTTAATTATTAATATTAAGAGCCGAAATTTGGAGAGAGTATACATTAAGAGCTATATTTTCATGTCCTACATTAACATTAAGGTGAATTCAACTATTTAATTGCGAAAAAGAAGATATCGGCGATGCGTTCTATTACTTGGTCTGGCGAACGAGTGGGGAGAGCGAGGCGGAGCATGCGCGCTTAACAATTTAATAAATATTAACATTTTTTCAGTCATTTTTAAACAAATTAAATTTGAAAAATTAAGTTGTTAGTAAATGTATATGTCAATACAACTATTTAGGTACAAAAACAACTAATGATCGAAACCCTACAACGCCTGTGAGATTGGAAAAATTGAATTGAAAATAGCATCTTCTTAGATAACAAATTACGCCAACGCCAAGCTAGTGAAGCTTATGACTACTTATTAAGGGCGCAAAAAGCCTCAAAACTCCTGAATTACAAGTGTCTGCGATGAAAATTGCATTAATTATTAGCAATTGAAAAAAGCGGACAATTCTACCGTTTTTATAAACAAACATACCAAATTTCAAAAAATCGGAATTAGGGTTCTCTAGATATTAGTAAAAACCTTGCATTTTCTCTAAATTTCAACACCCTGTATCTTCGAAACGAACCTTTTTTGGACATAGGTTTACAGGAACTTTCTTTCTTTTTTTTGGTCAAGGAAACTCGCCCTGAATTTTTTCGCAATATTATTGGGACACCCTGTATATTACAGGTGCTTAAGATTAATAGTTTTCAAAATACAGCGAGTATTAATTGGGGGAGTTTCATCACGACGTGACAACAGCGCTTAACCTGCTGATGCACACCACGTGTACACGCGGCAGAATTGTCCTACGGAAAAAATGTAAAAATCCCCCATCAGATTTCACGAACAATCACCACTCAAACAAAATATCTACTATTGACACTTTAAATTTATTACATTACATTAATGTGTTTTCCAAATTCCTTACGCCTAGTTATGACAGTTTAAAAACAAGTGATGAGACCCATCCGTCTAAAGCTCTGCGGCAACCTATTTGCAGTCTACTTCGGCCCTACAATTGAGGAAAAACCCGAAAGGGCTCTTTTAAAAATGATTACCGCGAAATGACAAATAAGGCCCGTTTCTGAGCAAAACCACGTAATACACTCAAACGGACACAGAAAAAGGTCTCTCCGCCGACCGAACTGCGGACTTTATTGCGCCCAATAAATTCATTGGTGGGGAAAAATGGCCTGCCCGAGATCTAATACGCATTTTTCAGAAGCACCGCCCAGGGAGCGAGTGTGGCAAAAAAAGCGCGAGCAAAGAGCTCCTCCACGTATACACACGCCTTTCATGTATCCCGCTGCTGGAGAAGCAATAAAATCGCTAACGAGGCGCGGAAATCGCGGTGGGAAACGGAACAGGGGATGTCGGAGAAAAAGAGAGAGCAATTAGTGAGTACGGGGTAACACTGAAAGTGTGATTGTTCTTTCATCTGGCCACTGTTGTAATACATGTACAGGATGATCCGCATAACATCTACCCCATTACCTTTTTATTTCGTTCTCTCTGGGTAAAAAAGTTTTAGTAAATGTTCTTGTGACACTAAAGCAGTACAGAAAAAAACAATTGAAGGCTGCTTTTTTGAGTTATAAACCAAATTTTTACAAATGAAATAATGTTTCATCTTCAGAACACACTGTATATAAAACTAAATTGAAAAAAGTCAATCAATCAGTGGTATAAAAGATAACAATTTAAAAAAAATTATATCCTTTAAGGTCAGTTCCTTACTCGAAATAAATCATGAATCTCATTAGTTCTACAAATTATTGTCAATAGCATTATAGGCTATTTCTTATGGGGCTACTTAAAGTCCAAAGTGTACGTTAATAGGCAACATAATTTAGAAGAACTCCAAAATTTTATTATAGATGAAATACACAGAGTTACCCCACAAATAGTTCATAATGTACAAGAAGAATTTCTACACAGACTTGCGTATTGTCAAGCAGTCGGTGGGTGGTAATTGGAACACTTAATTTAGGTAAAAAACTTAACGAATCGTATTTGCTTGACATAGGAATTGTTATTTTTTTAATGAATAAAATTTACGTTTTCTAACATTCAATCGTCATTTACTCGAAAACTTTCCCATGTAAGACGGCAACATTTTAATACTGTCGGATCGACAATTAAACGATCTTTCAGAATCAAGAAAAAAAATATGGGGGTTGTTATTTAAAGAAAATGTCGATGACGTCATTACTCGAAAACAAATGACGGTTGAAAATCGCCTTTTATGCTAAAATATGTATTTTTTAAATTAAAAATCGACTTGTTCGAGAATTTTCCCCAAAAAAAAATTGTTTCGTTTTTACTGAATACTTTATGCGCGTACTGTATAATACGGATTTCCATCTATAGTAGGATCGTATACGATGTAAAGTAGAGCAAAAAATTGTCGGCCTTTTATCAAAGGAAAATCGTGTCATCATTTTTAGGAGGCGTAAGATAAATCATTTCAAATTTAAAATGAAATTGAATGAAAAATCTGAAATACCGCCGCATACGCACTGTGTTCTGGTAGTAGCTGTAGTCGCCCAGGTGCATCGAGTGTACGAACTGGTCGGTTATACGTCAAATACTAACCTGGCGAGCTTTGCCGTCAATTAGAGAGCGCTTCCAAAAAACAAGTAAACAACAGTGGCGCGTACAGAGGTAAAATGTAGTACATATGTGGAATTTAGGAAACAAATTGGATTTATAATAAATTACATTTAAAATAAATAGTTTATGAGAATAAAGGAATTTTTGTAGCAACAAGGGTGCCAGACCTGAACTGATCCCCTCGTCCCTTCATAATGTATAAAGAAATTATTCAATTTGTAAAACCCTTAAAGGCGTACTTCATTGGTTCCCTTGACAGGCAATGATTTATTACTTTGCATCGAATATGATCCTACTATATTTCTGTGAATATTTCTCATTTTTTTGTCATTATTTATAAGTAGTTAGGAAATTGGCGCAGGCTACGTAGGTAGGTAGTTATAAGTTTTTTTTATGTTAGAAAGAAAATCAATTTAATTCAATAGAATTGTTTTTGAAAATCAAGTGCGAATTTAATTATTCTTTTCAATTTGGCATTATCAAAATTAAATATAAAAATAAAATAAAGTCAACTGAAGTTATTTGAAATATATAATGCAATAGAAAATATAGGACACATTGTGCCTTCACTGTTTTTTATTTAACTGTTGAAATTTTTTTTATCCTCCAAATTAGTCAACTCCCCGGAGTTAAATTTTTTGGAATAATTGTTATAGCCGAAAGAAGTTCGAAATCTCGAAACTTTCTCTGAGACTGGCGCCCATATCCAAGCACTGAAAATAAGTGATTGTTTATGTTGTTATTCTGACGCGAAATAATTTTTTCACTAATTTAAGTACATAATTTGTTAAAATAACGCACCAACATCTGAAAACATCCAGAATCTATTTAAGCAAACATTAAAAATATTACTAGCACGAGTTTATTACCGCTCTATCATTCGCGAAAGTATAAAAGAGTTTTCCCACAAAGATTAATGATCGGGAAACTTAGCAAGAGACTCGCGATTATGTCCATCTTGAAAAAAGGACCTAATCGATAGTTTTCGCGCTAAACGGATCTACTCGGGGAAAAAAATATCTCGGCCTTTGTGAAGCGAGTATCACTGTCGTAATCAACACGGAAGAATCTCCGCTCGAGAGTGTTCCCTTTGTTGGCTGTTTTGTAGGAGGTCCTTCTATTGAGGACGATCGCGAGATACCAGGCAGAGGCAGGCGTGCCGAGGGCGGGTGATATTCAGCCACTTGATCGCGTAATGTGTGACGAATTGTGAAACAGAGCTGCTTTGGCGTTTTTCAGGTAGAGGGGCTGGTTAAAGGAGGTAATAAAGTAGATCTTGAAAAAAGGAATGCATAGGCGGAGTTTATTTTTTCTATTTTTTACTTAAACGAAGAAGTTGAATAGAACAATAATTATTTTATCTTTAAAACGATTCAATATCATTTTTATTATTGGAATATATTTAAAAAGCATCCTGTATAAAAATAAGTATTTTAGAGGAAGTGGACTAGAACAGCATCAGCCATTACTGTGCATAGATAGTGTGAGATGTGCATTATTATAGAGAGTGCCGTTAAATTTAGAATTGTTGTATACAGGGCGATTCAGTCATAATGTCTTTAATTTTAACCACGTATTCGGAAGGCCTATTCCAATTAGCAGAAAATCTACGAAATTCTTATAACGAAATAGGAAACTAATATATTTGAAAAACTTGTTCTCATATTTATTTAGCCATACCCATGTACAGGTCTGGTCGCCCAGTTGAAGAATGGGCGCGCGGCCAAACGCGGCACAAACACAGCTGCACTGGGCAACTTGGCCATAAATTCAGTTGTCAACAAATATGTATAGGTTCCCTATACCTATCTCTAACGGTAATGAAGATATTTGTGCCGTTTCGTTTTTTATCGAATTTTTTTGTAAGATGTATCCACGTGTCTGTATCGGCTCTTTATTGAATTGATTCGGGTTCTTCTTGATGAAGTATCTTTATAAATAATATAATTATAATAAATTAATAAAAGATATTATTTTAAAAGCAGAATAATTATAAAAAATTATTAATTTTTTATAAATATGTAAGAAAATGTAAAAAGCAAGTAACGATTTACTTTGCAATTTTTCCGTCACTTAAAATTATCTGTAACTCCGCTACGCGTTTCTTGGGAGAAGCAATGTCAGCAAGATCTTGACACAGCTCATTTTTAATAATTTCTTACCTTAAATGGGGCTATTAGAGCTTTCTTTCATAATGAAATGGAAAGCGAGGAGAAAATTATTAAAACATCAGCAACTTTTCACCAGAAATTTCATAAAAACTTCCCCGAAGCCTACAAAAGTGACTCATATAACCACATTATTATAATAGGACACCTCCAACTCCTTGTACAAATAAAAAGTTTTTTACCACTGCTCTAACATACTTGTAGACACGAATCGATCAAAATTGTCCTGTATTTAAGGGCGGTCCACACGACAGGAAGGGACTTAACAAGAGTCGATGATTGATGAGGAAAGTCGGCTGCTGCAAGTTGATTTTACTGACAAATAATAAACATACCAGGAAAACAGGGTACACGACAAACTTGTTTAATTTGACTGTACGGGCTTCTCATATATAAAATAAAACTAATCGGACGTACATCGAGCGGAGTTTATAAATAGAAGAGCAATATGACGTCTGTGCAGATATTAAAAACTTCTAGCGATTTTTTTTTATTTCTAATTCAAACAGAAACTACAACTCAAGTGTATTTAATTCATTTACCTCAGGAAAAGTGTTGTAGGTATACGAAACTAGTAAAGTACACATTTTATTACAGGTCATTTCACTTTAGAACAAATGATGAGCAATTAAAGTAAAACAGTGATATTTATAGCCTTCCTCTACACCATCTTGAGAAGCAGGAGCTATTAACGACTTTATTTCTACCGTGAATAGTAAGAATGGACGTAAATTTAAATAAAAACTCGGTGGCATAATAGTAGACGTATTTCAAGGAACTTAAGTCAGCCAGACAATTTTGTAAATTAAGCTTAGTGAATAAAATTTCACATTAAAAGTGATGAGAAATATATCTTTAAAAAAAACCTTAGCAGGCATAATTTGTAATTAAGCGAAAGCTCAAACATAATAACAAATATTTTGGCAATAGTAAACAGTAGTCAAAAATTACATTTTAAAAGCTTGGAATGTTTTAATGGTGCAATTATTTAAAATAAAAATCCCCTCATTGCTTATGAAAGAATCTCATAACACTTTTCAACCCTTATAAATCACCCCTGTGCTAAAAAATGATAATTACGTTTTAAATCTTGGAATGCTATAATTGTGCAATAGTTTAAAATAAAAATTCCCTTATATTGTTTATACACGCTGACGTGCACTTGAATCCTAACATTTTGCTCCAAAAATGAGAAAGCCTATTTTGCTCCGAAAAAATGTCATTGGTTTTTTTACCATAACTGGGTTAATTTTGAAGCTATAGTATCCTACAAAAAAGCATTTTAAAGATAATTTCAAGAGCTGTAAGATCGTTTGCATATAAAACCTTTTAAGTCCTTCGTTTTTTAAAGGAAAAGGATCGAAGGGCTCGAGACAGGTCGTTTTTTCACTAAAATGGATACTTCAATGAAAAACTACTAATAAGAAAGCTACATTTTTGTTGTCTATCAATTTTTACGTATCTTTCATCGTTTCAGTTATTATATAAATAAGTCAATTTATTTTTTTGAATAATGAAAAATACGTTTTCAACTTTTACTGTACATATTGAAAATATACGCATTCTAAAACGGTCTAACTTCAGGATCGTATGTTGCTCTAATTAACATTTGCAAGTGCTCATTTTGAAGGTCTTTTTGAGTACTACAAAAAACTTCTGGAGCGTTATACACGTAAAATTAATCCTTTTTCCGTTATTTGACGTTGAATACATCAATTAGAGTATTCCCTCCAAAACAAGTCCCCTTTCACTAACCACATTTCGCTTTGTATAGGACGTACAACACTTTTTAAAAAACGACTTTCTTTGTTTATTTATAAGCTACATTTTTGTTCATCGTGTTTTTTTTTTCACTCAAAATTCATCAAAAGATTTCAATCGTGAATAACTAAAAAACTATAGATTTCTCGAAAAAATTCTTCGAATATTTTTTGCTGAAAATTTGATTTTCTATCGATTTCCAGCGTTATTTCTGAAAAATTCCCTTAACAGGGTGGAAGCGTCAGTCGGCGCTATGTCACTAATGTTCATTGACCTATTCACTAACTATCTGCCAAATTTCAAGTCGATCGGTTCAGTTTCAAAGAATTTGGAGGTGAAAAGCTTCAATGACTGTATTAAAAATAGTAAGTCCACAAAAAATGTTAAAGTTATTCTTTTACAGCATTCGTTATGACGATATAAAACAAATGAAACTGTTAATAGGTTTTCAATTCGTTGAATAGATATTTTAAATAAATAAAAACACTGGCTGATGCCTCAACACTTTTATCAGCTTACTGGGACTGTCACATGTTAGAATATAATGAATCCCCATTATATTCGATTCTATTTAAATGTAATACGTGTCATCATGTCAATAATGCGTCCCAAGCTTATTCAATAAATCTGATCCGTCTCTCCTACTGAGCTCCCGCTTATCAGGAGTGCAACTTTTCTAGACGCCCAACTACGCTAGTATTTCTTCGTTAAAGTACTATTTTGTCTCTTTACTTACAGAACACATTCATTCACTCCTGGCTACGTTTCCTTTGCGCGGTAGAAAATAAATGATGCTTACTTAAATGATAAATTCAGGTCCCCTTTCCCGCACGACAATAACTGGCGTTGAACGCGGTGGTGTTCATGCATTTTAATGCGCTTATTGTACAATTCAACGCACAAAACGTCGTTTTAGGGATAAAAGTGGCGAAAATATTAGATTTTCTGTCCGAAACGATATTGCGATAATAATACACCGACCCTTCTCCCCTGCAATAATCTGTAAACGATCGTGTAAGCATTGTAACATCGAAGGGCTAACAAATTGCTGACAGATAAGAATATAAAAGCGGGAGTAAATTTTCAGGAGAAAATATTTACCGACCCCGGGAAAGACCATTAATAACTTATCTTTCGACCTGAATGGGGATGATCATAAATTACATGATTTATTATTATAATCTCCGGCTATTATCGAAATACGGAAAACGACACAGCGCCAAAAGGGTTGGAACAGGACCAGGAGAGCGTGGCGAAGGGCTTGTGTAAACTAAACGGAATGGGATTGTTTTATGATTTTCTTAAGAAACTGTTCGGATGGTTTAAAATCGTTATTGGGAGTTTGTAGAGGGTAAGTATTTCTCTGCCAACTGTATACGACTTGTTTTTAAGAAATAAAAAAATTTGTTCCATCTACAATGACGATACAAGAAAGGTATTTATAGATTTTGGGATTTTCTATAATGAACTTGTTTTTCTTATCCAGGAAATACAGCACTTCAACCGAAATTAGCCGGACCCTTTCTGCCGCATCTAAACCTCCTAATGAAGCCGAAATCTTTTAATCCCACGTCAAACCAACTGGGATATCCCCCAAGACATACACAGTGGGAAGCTTAATCGCTGTGATTTAGAAAGCGGTGATAAATTAGTAAAGAGTTATGTAAAGTCATACCAATTCGTCCCAATCCAGGAAAAAAAATACGGAGACAACAATTCAATTATAAATTTAGAATTACGATTTTTTTTTTTAATAAGTCTTGTATCTAAATTATTTTGTAGGCCTTTATTAGATATCCAAGAAAATAAGTAACAGTACATAGATTGTTCAGGAGAGACATAAACTGATTTTAAAGTCGACGTTCGATCCCAGCTTCGTTGCTGTTTCTTGCCCTTAACTTATCTGGAATTTGGCAATTTTTTGGTGCTGTTTCAACTTGTAAGTTCTTATATATTTTTTTTATTCAGAATAAGATTTCTCCCAGTGTGAAAAATATCGCAAAGTGAGTCCCTACTCATCAGCTTGCTTTGTACTACAGCCATAGCGTAGTGACGAGCCTCACATATCGAACAATGCTCTTTGGACGTCTTCACTGCCACGCTGATGTCCACGATTGTGTCGCGATTCCCTGACGTTCGATCGCCGGCGAGGGTGGAACATGCATGCAGGTGAAATGTAATAAAAACGCCCGCTTGATGGGCCCTTAGTGCATTGGCCGACCAAACGGGCTCATTATCAAACGGCCCCGAACAAAGGCGCAACTGTCGTGTCGAGCGGTGATGAAATTTTATGGGTCATTTTATCGGAACGGGTGATTTGGCAAGTGGGGGGTAGGCGGAGGAGAGAAGTTATTAATGCGTCTGCTATTCGCAAATTCGACAAAATTGTTACAAAGTGAGACACGGAAAAACTTTCGGACATGCCCATCTTTAAATAGATCCAATTGTCTATTTTTATACGAAAATGTAATTCAAATTATTTTGTGAAAATTTTAACCACTTTCGTTAAAGATGTAAATGTAAGCAACATTATCAAATGTAGCATGAAAACACTTAAAAGAGAGCTGTCTTCAATAAAAAAAAAAGCCGTTTAGGTCAAGATAAATGTTTTTTTTTCTTCCGCAACCAATTTCCAAAAATATTTATAGGTACACTTTTTACACCGTTTTATATTAATTAAGATAAGTATACATTGTATTCACCAGGAAAATGAATTTAATTGGACTCTCTGAACCTATAATAGGGGAGAGGAGCATTAGGCTTTCCAGGGAAGTGAAATATCTAGAAGTGATACTGAATAAGCTTACCTGGAATGCGCACTTGGAAAAAGTGGTGAGTAAGGCGAAGCAGACATTGTGTGTATGCCGTTGCCTTATTGGGAGCACCTGGGGACTGAAACCAAAGATGTCATACTGGTTGTATACGTCGATAGTCAGACCTAGGATTCTCTACGGCGCTGTGGTATGGTGGCAAAAAACACAACAGGCCACAGCGAGGGAAAAACTGAATAGAATTCAGAGATTGGCCTGTTTAGGTATAACGGGGGCGATGGCATCGACCCCGACAGCTGCACTAGAAGTCATGTTAAATCTGCCACCGCTGCATATAGTGGTGGAAAGAGAAGCGCAGCTAGCAGCATATCGACTCAGGAATAACAACGACTGGAGGGGTAGTTTCTGTTCCAGGATCATAGACACATCTATGTCGGAACCAACTTTTGGGATGGTATCTGACAAGATGGTTCCAAGGTTTCACTTCCACAAGCCATCATCGAACAGAGGATCAAAGCAAATGGGAGGAAAGGTTTAATACCCTGGAAAGGTGGAGCCTAGTATGGTTTACAGATGGCTCCAAAATGACCAGAGGGACGGGTGCAGGAATATATGGACTCGGACCCAGATGGAGTGCAAGCTACAGTCTGGGGGAGTTCCCTACCGTATTCCAAGCAGAAATTTTCGCGATAATGGCGTGTCTGGCAGAGAATGTACGTAGAGGTTATAAACGTAAACTCATATATATATTCTCTGATAGTCAAGCTGCAATTAAAGCTTTAGGCGCACACAAGATAAGTTCAAAACTGGTGTGGGATTGTTTACAAATGCTGACTGAACTGGCCACCAACAATACAGTCAGACTGTGTTGGGTGCCAGGGCATAAAGGCATTTGTGGAAATGAGGAAGCGGATGAACTTGCTAGGAAGGGATCCGAAACAGAGTTCATTGGCCCGGAGCCCTTCTGTGGCACATCTCCCAGTGTGGTCAGGCGGGCTCTGGGCAAATGGACTGAGACAGAACACAGGAAATACTGGACTTCAAGGCCAGGACATAGCCATTCTAAGGAGCTCATGGAGTATCCTTCGAAGGAAAGAGCGAATGATTTACTGAGCTTGAACAGAATCCGGCTCAGGAGAGTGACAGGACTCGTAACGGGACACTGTCACTTTAGGAAACATCTACATAAGCTAAAGCTTGTAGACAGTCCGGTCTGCCGAGAATGTGAATCGGCGGATGAAGCTTCTCTGCATATCCTGGACGAGTGCCCGGGATTTGCACGTAGCAGAATGGCGCTCCTTGGGAGACCCTATTTGGAAGCCAAGGATCTGAGAGAGGTGTCAGCAAGGAAGCTTTTGGACTTTGTAAAAAGGACAAATCTACTTGCTGAGTAGGACTAGTAGTGGGACGCACAATAGGCCTAATCAGGCCGCAGTGCTATGGGACTTATTAGGACCAACCACCAGAAGAAGAAGAAGAATATACATTGTATGTTTTCTAGTTACCGCTTTCAATAATGCAGTAGTTAGCCAAGGAATTGTTTTCAATTCACTACGGTTTTATTTAATATTATTAGTACTGTTATTTATATTAATTCTTGGATTTTATGTATATTTGTATTATCATTAACTTCATTCGATGAATTTAACTTACATTTAAGTGCAATTTGATTGGTAAAATTGAAGGGTTTCTGGCAAGAACAACTTATGTCAAACAAAATAAATTTAGAGTGTTGAAACTGATTTTGAAAGTATTATAGGACAATTTATAATCAAAAGTGTGTAATGAAACATTCTCACTTAATTGTGTAAAAAAACTATACATTTTGAGAAAAAAATATTTTTTAGCTCGACAATAACTAGAAAAGTCAATTTTGTGACAAATGTTGTTTTTGCTAGAAACTCTTCAACTGTGAAAGTTTAAAATTAAAGCTTAACCAAGCCTACTTAACTTTTTCACGCGCACTTTGACCCTGAACATGAAAAATCACCTCTCAGGAAATAAATAAGCGAACTTTCGTCGACCCCGCGGCTAATGAAACAGTCGTGAAACATCACCGGACCCTCCGCCGTCCCTACGCCAGAAAGTTATTAGTGCGGGCCTCCCGCCCAGGGGGCAGATCTCGGCGTCTCCCCGGCCTCGAATTTTTCAAGATATGCCGGATGATTACATCATGAAATATTCAATGGCCCTCGTCCCGCGGTGCGACGCCCCTAATTGAATTTAATCCCGATGTCAAATAAGGATTTGGCCTTTGTGAAGTCTCTTGTGGGGCCTTTTTGGGGGGCGGGTATTGATTTACGATGTTTGGATAAAGAACCGGACGAATAGGCGGGGGATTATTTTTTCCGGACGCGGTTTGATTCGCTTCACAGCAAGTATAAAAAATTCAGACAAGGACATGGAATATGCTGCAAGTTTGGCACAAATCCACGTCCAATTTTTAAAACGTTAGTCTCGACTTTCAATTTAAAGATTAATTCTAACTTTTCTTACCACATTTCATAAACCAAAGGCGACATCCAATGGCTGGCACATACCTAGAACAAAAGCAAATGTTACACAACCAGTTTTAAACTAAAACATAATAATAATAATTTCGACCATCGATTAACAATTTTTTTTCTTAATGTAAATAATTAAAAATATATCCTAGTAAAAGATATTCAGGAGTTTCAATTTACGAATATTGGCACAATCCATAATTCAAACGTGGATGAAATAACAAGACGGCACATTAAATTCGCCGATATATTTTGACAAGCAATTAAAAACCACCATCTGGAGCGCGGCCCGCCCGGTAGAAACCTAATTATAATTTCTATTGAAATTTGATTTATTTCTTTGATTAGGGGCGATGGCGGGCGGGCAGATTGATTGAAGGCGCGATCGCCGAGCGAGCGAGACGGATTTTCTCTAATATTTAATTAAACTACCCTATTCGTTTACATTTTACTGAAACTTAGCCCGATATGAGAGAGCAGAAAAACATGATTGTTACAGATTTCGTTTTTTTAAGTCTCAATTTCTTAATATCAATTTTTTTTTCGAAAAGCCACCCTTTTGTAATATTTTTCGCAAATTGCACTACACGTGATATCCACAAAAACGTAGTTAATTTGTAAATATTGAATTTTTAAAACGGCGCCTAAAAATCCAAGTTTCCAAAATCCTTGTAATAGTTCAATCAATAGGTAGTGGAGCTTACAAAAAAATACCACCTGGAAACAAACAATTTTGTTGTTTTGGGAAAAAAAATCTATGAAAGTAAGTGTTTTTTCCTGTGGCGCATAAACGGTGAAGTTAACCTAAAAAATTTATAAAAGTCAAAAAAAAAATTCGATAATAAAAAAACTTGAACTCCAATCGAAAAAAGTTAAATGAGAAAGTTGTAGCTATTAAAAAAACCTATCGATTCGTGTTTTAAATATACCGATTGCTATATTACTTTTCGAGATACATCGAAAAAACCGTCAAAAATCGACTTATCTTGTTTTTGCTGTATCTCTTTCAAATTAAGGTTTTGTTACTTGATGTAAATGTAGCCCTCGGCAAGCAAAAAAGTGACTTTTTTTAAATTAAAAATATTAAAAATTTTTCTAGTTATATCGATTTTTCGAAAAAAAGGTCGTCTCGAAAATTGGTTCTTCTTGCTCGACAAATAGTCATAGAGAAACGAATCAGGGCTCATTTTTTTTCTTAAGAGTTGTACTTGCATAGTAAAAAAGAGTGATAACAATTTTATTCATTTCAAGTGTCCAAAAATGACTGAAAAAAGTGCAAAATTTTTGGTCGTGGTTTTCTTGAATATCTTTTCGATTTTCATTTCTCGATAATGTCTATCAAGTAAACATTTCCTACTATTTTTTTTTTGAAAATATAAGTATTCAATATTAACCTCCATCAAGCGCATCGCTGTAAAATGTTAATTGCGTCCTCAATTTTTTTTTAAATAAAGGTCATAGAAAAACATTTTTTTTTCAAATTTGTGAAAAAATGTCAGCAGTTTCTTTCTTTAAAAGTCATCTTCATAAAATAAAAATTGAAATAGTTATTTGAAAGAAACATACCTAAAAAAAGTGCAACTTTTTCAGTCATTTTTTGATCCTTAAAATTAATAAAATCGTCAATATTTTTTAACAGCATGATAATATAACTCTTTACGAAGAAAATAAAACAAAAATCGTTACTGTAGGGCTATCCGCTGAGAAGATCTAGCCAATTTTCGAGAGCGTCTTTTTTTTTTTTCAAAAATATACTTTTTTGGCTTACCGCGGGCTATGCTTGCAGTAAATAGCAAATATGGGAACGTAAATGTAAACGAGTTATAGAAGAAAAGAAAAGAGAAGATTTTTAACGGTTTTTTCGATATATCTCGAAAAGTAACAAAGCAATCGATACTTATAAAAAATCAGTAGATAGATCTTTTTAAAACCTACAACTTTCTCATGTAAAATTTTTCAATCGGTGCTATATTTTTTTAGTTATTTTAGAAAAACCGTTTTTTTGCAACTTTGCGATTTTTTTTGACCATGTTCGCCATTTTGGATGGAGTTTAAAGAACAAGAAACTCAATTTAAAATTTAATTTTCAATACGGTCATATTTATTTTTGTCCAGGTAATAATTTCTGTAAGCATTTCTCTATAATGCTTTGGCTATTTTATGAATTTTTTAGGTTAACTTCGCCGTTTATGCGCCACAGAAAAAAACTCACTATCTTAGAATTTTTTTCCTGTCACCATATTTTTTGTTCCCAGGTTGTATTTTTTGTAAATTCAACATTAGGTCGTGACAGATTGATTGGACAAGCGTTGGACCTAACTCCCACTTTCGTCCGGTATTTCCTGGATAATTCGTCAATTAGGAATAATTACCTTACAAGCGCGCAATTTTCAGCGGGCGTTTCGGTAAAAGTTACCGAAAACAATTCCAGATTACAGGCCGATAATTTAGGGGGCAGATTACACCCCACATGTTCCAGGGTAGGTGTGTGGGCCAAAGGTTATATTGAAGATCCCACGTTGTGATGAACAAAACACGGGAAGCCATAAAACAGGCGTTCAACATAATACGTGGCTATCAGATATTTGAGATGCTTTCTATAATGATGTACGATCATCGGCAATCGTCGAAATCGCAGGGGAAACTTACTTGAGATTTCCCGAATCACTATCTATATATCAAGTATGTCAGAAGACAATGCTTTTGTTCCCCGCCAAAATTTATAAGATAAAGTGCAACATTCTCGACAACACTATACAGGGTGCTTGCTCTATAAGCTCCGATTCGCTTTTGTTTAGAAATTACAAGCATTTTAAAAAGTATTGTCATAGAACTTGTAGAACACCCTGTATATTAAACCAAAATATGTGCCTATGAAAAATGACATATAACATTTAAAGTCATGTTATTTGATAAGAAATATCTATGTTTAAAATATACTTGAAATGTTATTTTATGTCAAAAGACATTTTCAGAATTTTACAGAAAATAATTTACAATCAATAATGTACAGTCCTCTCTCACACATATATTTTGTAATGAGTGTGTGCTAGAACTGAATACTTTGTTCTGGTTAAAACAAAACAACAACTCCAAGCTGCCACGATTTCAGTTTTATCTCCTAACTTTCATCAAGGATCGCATTTATGTGTGTGTACGCTGGAGGAGCCATAAAACAGACAATATGACTCCACCGATAATGCCGCAATCTTAGGTGGCGAGTGTCTTTCATTTTGTCTGCTGGAGCTAATCTATTTGTAATTTTACGATTTTCCGCTGATGCTACTACGTCGTTTCTGGCAGTAAAGATATATTCTTAAATTTGTTTGTAGAGAGTTAGTCAGTGAGATTCCGTGGAATTTCAGAGTTCAGAAGCTACTACAGATAAAAAACAAATTCAAAATTGTCAAATATTTGACATGTTCATTTGCGTGTTTTTGACCAATTTGTTTTTTGGCATTTTTTACCACTGTATATCTAAATGCTAAATGGGTTAAAATTAAAACAAACATTGCCCTATTGCACTTTTTGTCGTAGAATGGAATAGGACGATTATTATTCTTGATCTATATTAACGACATCTACAATTGGTTTTAAATTTTGCAGCTTCTTATTTTACGCAGGGGAATAAAAAATATACTCATGAAAATAAAAAATTCCGCTAATTGTCCTTCGTTCCAGAAATACTTGAATTAACACTGTAAATATTACAATTAAAATCTTGTATTTGTTTTACTCGTAACTTAAACATGTTCTCATCTATATAAAATAATTTGACAAAAATAATTTTAAAGCATAAAACATAAAAGTAACAAATTGCTTGATTTTGTTATTAAAGTCTAAAAATTTTAAGTCGATATTCCCTATTAAGTCTATATACTTTTGCTTCCACAGTATGGAATCCTCAATATTATTTATACAAATCTCGACTTAATTCCGTAGAGAATAGATTTGTTATATACATATTTAAACTATAGACTGAGTAGACTCTTTTCAAAGTAGTACGTTGTTAAGCCAACAAATATAACTTCACTGAAGAAACGTAGACTTTTCGCTAGAGCAATATTTCTTTACAGCCTTGTGACATTTATTCTTCAATTATATTGTTCAGTGGTAACTTCTATGTACATACCACAGCTAGGCCTTAGAATTAATGTACTGTTCCATCAATCTTATTATCAGACTTTTGGTCAAAATTCCACTTTAAACAGGATGTGTAGAAATTACAGTTTGTATTTAAGTCATCTAAATATCTCCTCATCATTCGTTACATAAAAAAAAATTAAAAGAGCTAATAATATTTGTAGCGTTATTCTACAGACTGATCCAGAATGATTATAGTCCAGTCACTAGAAGCATTTTGGCTACCAATTTCTTCGGATGGAATAGATTGACGAGAAATTTGAACTGTAGCTAGGGAATAGCCCAAGAAACAAAAGTTGCCGCTCTTTCTGGAGGGTGGGAATTTTTTTTTAACAAAAATAACCTCACGATTCGATAGAGAACCAATTCTAAGCAAAAAATGTTCTATAAGAATTTTTTGTACAGTCAATACTTTTTGAGTTATTTGCGCATAAACATGTTCGTTTTTAGCCCAAATAATTCATTTTTTTGAGTCATTTTTCGCGAATATCTCAAAAACTACAAGTTTTATTAAAAAAATTTTCATAAGCAAAAATGAAGATAATTAAATAGCAAATAATAATATTTTTGTAGGTGGTACAGAACTCGAGTTATGACTCCCGGAAGTTGAAGTCAATTTCGAAGATAAATAGATTCGTAACTTTAAAATTACAAAAATTATGGTAAAAAATTTAATTGCATTTTTTCGGTAAAATTTTCGGAGCGGGTAAATTACCATCATCTTTGTGTATTTTGGAGCATTTTTGAACTGATTTGAGTAAGTATTTGGACTTTTTTGCAATCCCACGTTTGATTCATGTTCTGACGATAATTGTAACAATTGTTCTCCAATTTTGGACCAAGGCTAGGCTGAAGATAGTGAAGAAAATTATTGTATTAAAGCTGACGTCACACGTAAATGTTACCAAATATATTAAAATTTACTTCCATTTGATCAAAATTACTTTCCGTTTTCTTAGATTTCCGACCGACACGATCTGTCAATTCAGAGACGTTCATGCTTTCCGCGTGTGCTTGCTACGAAAAGTGAAAATAATAGGAGGGCAGCGCACAAAATATTTTAAGTAGCATTGCCGTTAATCATTCTGCATCTCTCTGTATTATTATTAATTACGTTTTTTTCTTGTTAAGTATTTTGTGACTCTTATTCTGGGCTTTAAAGTCTGTATCCTGTCCCTTTTTCGATAGATAAATAAAGACAAGTAAATAGAATCCTCCTCCGAAAGCGTAACAAGTCCCCGAGCACCGTACACCATATGTATCGCAGACACGGAGTTAATTTGGCAGCTCCGGCGAAGAGGTGCACGACGGGGCGTGCCGAGACAGATAGACAACCTCTCGGGGGAGCACGCACAGAGCCGCGCGCCCCCAGAATCTCTAATTTCGTCAACATCCGACACCGCTTGAATAAGAAGTTCGGGCCTCAAAGTGGGAAACTTGCGAGAGGACACACTTGGGTCGCGGTACGAATTTGCATGGGTATTGGCGTTCAATCCGCAAACAAAGGAACCGTTTCCCGAATATAATTGCACAGATGATGGATGCTGGCGATACAGGAAGCGACTGTGAGGCGTGACTGGTCCCAAAACAAGCAGACATACTTGGAGTCTCTAAAATACTATAAAAGCACTCTAAAAATTTTTTTGAATAAAGTTTGCACAACATTGTCTGGGAAGATTTTATAACATAAACAGTACAAAGTTGTAATGTTCTATACACTCAAATTTTACGAATTACTTGAAGATATAATTTATAAATTCAATGTCACTAGTTTTCTTATAATTTTTTTTAGAACTTTGTAAAATTCTTCATCAAATACGTAATATTTTTGTCCTAAAATCCCTAATTCCTTACAATGATCAAAATGTCATAATAATATTTTTTCCAGTGGAGAGACCAGCGTCCATCCTTTGAGTTCGAGCAGTCCACTACCCAGACAGGATATACAGCTTACGTCACTCCAGATATACACCCTAGTCCAGGGGTCGGCAACCTATGACCCGCGGGTCACCGAGTGACCCATTTACTAATTTCAAGTGACCCACTTTATTTCCTAAAAAAAGTATAATATACAAAAATAAATTATAAAATAAACATGAAACGAATATTTTGAGAATAAAAAAAAATGAAAATAGATGCTTTGTTTTTGCGCGCACGTCAATCTTGAAATAACCTCTTTTTTGCTTTTTGTTTGTTCATGGCAATATATTTTTTTAAATAATAATTATTTCACTTAGGTAACTGCTAAATGTTTGTTTTTATAATAATTAGAATTTTATTAGTTTTTATAATAATAATTAAAGTTTAAAAGCGTATCGTAATTATTTTCTTAATAAAATGTATCTTATTATTCACTAAAAGACCGTTTTAAAATGAAAATATCACTGACCCACACGTCCATTTAATATTCACACTGTGGTTGATTTTAACCCACAGCCAAAAAAGGTTGCCGACCCCTGCCCTAGTCCATCTAAACGGAACATCTGCGATACGAACGCAATCCTGAGCCTTATGCCTTCTTCTTCATCTTATTTTCGGCTTTCTCTTTTTCAAAAATAATATTAAACTCTATTGTGCAAAGACATATATATTTTGTCCATAATGAACATGAACGACATGGATTCTATTATAGTTATCTAAAGTCTCCATTCTCGTTGTTTCAGGTGATAGTTCTGCAGATGAGGACGACGAATGAATATAAAAATTATTAAATAACGGTGTTTTTGCTTTTTTCGTGTAAATACAAAGTTCCAAATATGTTTCCTTTTATCAAAACCTTCTTCTTGAATTAATAGTAACGATTTCGTTTGAACTAGGAGGCCCATGACCATTATTATGTTATGGACCTCACTCACGTTTGACAATTCCTTAAATGTAATCTGGACATACCAGGTAATCATAAAATAATTGATTTTAGTGGTGTATGAAGTTGATAGTAGGGCACCCGCGCCCAGTTAGAATAACGTTTTCAACTTTTTTAGCGGAAAGTCAAGAAATGCCATTTTTTCAACACTATCTAACGACGTTATGGATTGTCCAGACTAGAGTTATTAAACGTATTTATAGGAAATTTTGTCTACTTTAATTTGGTATATCAATCATAGTTATAATAAAAAAACGCTTAGTTTTCGAGTTAAAAAACTGAAAAAAGTGCCGAAAATTTGAGGTTATTTGCAATTTTCCTTGTGAAGCCGACGCCTGGCGAGGTGGAAAACCTCAAATTCGGATTCAGCACCCCAAAAACCGGTGAGAACAAAACTTCATTTTTTTCCTGGAAAAAAAACCTTTGCTTACTGGATTATTAATTAAAGTCACTTATCCTTAAAATTCTCTATTAAGTAGTACCTAGTTATAATAACTACAGATTTCACTAAAACGTAATTTCAAACCTACCTATCTCAATAGGATGAAAAATAACTGTAATTGTGACTCAACTACGTGATTATAATGTAACTCATAATTAGTAATCACAATGGAAATCTTATTCATTCATTTGTTTCAGGGATCAATTTCCTCAAAATTGGTGGTGTCGAAAAATTAGAAATGTGGCACAAAAATTTTTTGGAAAAGCATGTTCTTTGACCTAGTCTAAGACTTTTTTGTTTCTTGAGATTTTCCGCCTTTTTCGAGTAAATCCGTAGTAAAATCGAATGCCACCATTTTTCGTTCAGTCGCCATTTTGGTGCGTCAAGTCACTAAATCGATGCGCATATCACGGATCCTTCAAGTCAAGAGATTTTTGGCATGTACCTCAACGATAAAATTTCCAAAACACGGTATAAAGACGAAAATATGGAAAAATTGCGATTTAATTGCCTTTTGATGGTCTGAATGATTTTTTTTTATCTGTGGGCACCACCTGAAAGAGTATCCCCAAAAACATCAAATCTAATATGTTTGATTTGATTGTTGTACTGTTAATTAATAAAAACGACAATCGTACAATTCCTTTAAACTCCACAGCTTTTATTAAGTAAACATAGAACATATTTAAACAACAATTTCAATATTTAAATTGATAAATTTTTCTAAAATGGTTTATGTATACCGAAAGTTTGCATTTTTGTGCAATAATTATTCAATTTTGTATAAAATTCAGTTAAGGTAATTTTCAAGTTCTATACACGTGTTAATCTCCACTAACTGCATAATATGTTAGTCACTCGCCATTTTCAATATTTGGAATATCACTGAAATTACATATTCTTATTTCTTATCTAACCTAATATTCTTAATCTGGTTTGCGAGGTACATTAAGAGAAAGCATATGTTAAACGAAGGTGTTCATTATTGTGCCACACCCAAGAACTAGTTTAGGAACAACAGCTATATAAGATATCAATTCGTTTTATTGCAAATAAATTTATTTGTCACAGGGGGCGTAGCTCAGATGGTAGAGCGCTCGCTTAGCATGCGAGAGGTACCGGGATCGATGCCCGGCGCCTCCACATTTTTTTTACTGGCAATTCATTAATAACTAAAATTAAAAGTGATGCAGGTAGGTTTATAAAATGAAACAACGCAAACAGACTTCATCAAACTACTACATGTGTTTCATTATCAAAGTGGACATCTCATCAAATTACAAGTTATTATTTAAAGATAATTTCAACTAACTTGTTTGTATATTAACTTATTATGATACACTGTAAAAGGTAGGTAGGAACAGCTAACTAGGCTTAAACACGTAAATATTGACGATGGGTTTTTCCATTCGACTATTTCTGTGCCACTGAGCTATTTAGTCAATTATTAACCACAGTTCTAATTAATATTAAATTGCTGATATCTGTCCTCCATCGCATGTTAAGCCGTACGAGGCATTAGAGTTCCGTAATAAACGAAGTTAGCCACATGTGATTCCAATCTACTAAATATATATTGATCGGATTAACTGCCCCATATACTTAAGTTGTCAATCTTCAGCGTGATCTTGTAAATCCCCTATGTCTTTTGACAGCAGCTTTACCCTTAGATATTACTGTCTACTGAAACTAATTTATCAACTGTATGTGTCTAAATATAGACATTTTTTTACATTTATTTGATATAACTTATAACTATAACATCTCACTGAAAAAGTTCGTTATTTATTTTAACATTTTTAGTAAACTCGAAAATGAATAATATTTTTAAACATTGAAAACTGAAATTACTACTACTCAGAAGTTGTAAACATTTTTATTTGCATTGTAAAGTCCTAGAAACCGATAAAAAATGCAGTTTTTTCTTTAGGTGCTCAAAAATTTAAGCAAATACTACAAACATCGATTTTTTTCTGCTCCCATGCACGACTATCAAATATTTTCCCTAAGTAATTGCCTAACCTCTTTTCATTCGAGTCTACAATGTATTATTCACAAGGGAGTTATTAAATAGTCGTCATTAATGAACTTAAATTTGTATGGATGGGATATTGCACGCAATACTGTCCTTTAACAAAAAGAAAATACAGTCAAACGTAAGAATCTAGACGAATAAATTACTTCATTTAAACATTTGTTCGCTAATAATTTTCACCAAAGTAGAACTGATGGTTATCTAAATTTGAACTAGTAATTTTTCTATTTAGGTAGGTACTACAAAAAACCGGACAAAAAAAATATACGACACATCGTTTGCGGTCACAACTATTCGTCTCTTTTTACGTACTATGTAAGTCGGGGTCGATTCCAGAGCTTCTCAATATTTCTACTAATATTCCACGATTTTGATTATTGAAAATGAATTCTACACTAGGCACAAAAATTAAGGGATGTTAAAAAAATCTCAAATTTTTGAGTGATTTTTTAAGAGCTGTAACTTGGAGGGAAATAGTCGTAGAGAGAATGAAAAAAAAAAAGAAAATTGAAGCTTCCAGTTTCTAGTTTTAAGATTGAGAGTGTAAAATTTTTAGCGTCAGCGGTTTTTGAGTAATCATAAGAAAACCAACGAAAAAATAATTTTAAAAATTTTTGTTTGTCTTTAAAAAGATATATAGATTTTTTTTAGTAATTTCACAGTAAAGTTCTTTTAAATTTAATTCTCTTCAATTTGAGCGGTTTCGCAACCCTGTAGCCGAGTTATTACCGCAAATTGTTATCAAAGCAAAAAAGTTATGTATGACTTTTTGGCAATCAATTACTCGAAAAATAATGAACGTACAGATAATCCAAATAGGGTTTTAAAAACTGCAAAGTATTCTTTATACAAGTGTAATTATTGGTTTTTGATAAAAATTTGTGTCGAAGTGAAAATGTTGTTTTGAAGAAAGGGTAAAAATTGCATAATAAATAATAAAATAACTTAGTATAACTTAGCAAATAATGGATAAACTAAGGATATTGACTGTAACTGTTCAACCTCAAAGTGTTATAAAGAAACCCTGATAGTTTCAAAGTGATGCAATTTTTTTCCTAGTGCCCGGAATGTTTAAATTTGTCGTTTTTACTAAAAAATTAATATAACCAGTAATTTTTCAATTTTTATTCTTTTTTTTAAGTTGAAAATGTTTTTTTAGCAATAGTCAACATTTTTTAATCAAAAAACGTTAATTATTGTAAAAAAATGAAAAGAAAAAATATCTACGTATACTAACAAAAAGGATCTCAAGAGAGCTGGATATATATCTAGGAAGCTATGAAGAATTATTCTAAAATCTCACATCGCAATTTTCTGAAAATGTAAGTGTGATGCATGTGAAGTGGGAATACGATTATAAAATTGTGTGGCATTGTGTTCTATACCCTCCTATTCTTACTATCTTAATGGCTTTTAGTAGAGTTGAATAACTCCCTTTTATCAGTTAAGAACTGTAAATTAAAAAAAAAGTGGAGGCGCCGGGTATCGATCCCGGTACCTCTCGCATGCTAAGCGAGCGCTCTACCATCTGAGCTACGCCCCCTGTTATAAATAAAATAATTTGCAACAAAGCCAAATGATATAATTCCGACTGTATTAAGAAACTAGTTCTTAGGCGTTGCCCGCCAATGAATAACATATTTCGTCAGACTTTTACTTTGTAGCACACGAATATTTACAGAGTGAACAATAATACGTACATATATTTTATATGGTGCTATAGTGTCCTGTGTAGGACATGTAATTGATAGTTTTCTTTTGCGTAAAAACTA
Source organism: Anoplophora glabripennis (assembly GCF_000390285.2). Taxonomy (NCBI): domain Eukaryota; kingdom Metazoa; phylum Arthropoda; class Insecta; order Coleoptera; family Cerambycidae; genus Anoplophora; species Anoplophora glabripennis. The sequence continues at coordinate 567,510 of NW_019417300.1, read as the reverse complement.
GGAATGAAAACAGTCGTAATCAAAATGAATATGCCTAATTCTTTAATGTAAAACTTGTTGGGAACCGCTGACTTCATTATGGTATTTACGCGTAACATAATTTGTCTATTCTGAAACGGAAATTAACTATGCAGTACTGCCGGTATTATAAAAAAAACTCCTAAACTGTTAATATAAAATAGGAAGAGAAATGTTAAACTTCAAAAATAAAATATCTTCATAAAACTGTTTATGGCCTCATCTTGTCCTTGCCATTCTTATATTCATCTATAAACTACATATTTATGTCTAAATACTGCGCTTTTATTAATTATTTACTTTCTTGACATTTGTAATAAATATTCACAAAACATACAAGAAAGGCAATCAATCACACAATCCGTCAAAATAACAAATCGACATAACGAGACACCAAAAACTCAATGTTAAAATAAATACAACATTATAAAACTTGACTACAACAAACTGCTGTCAGTTTTTTCTGTTATGCGAGAGAAAAAAGTTTGAAATAAATTAGCCAATAGAGGTTTATATCTTTGCCGAGGTGAATTGCGTATTAAGACATCCCGTAAAAATTAGTCTATTTGAATCAATTAGTTCTTAAGTGGAAAGTATTTAACTCCCCCATAAATAGAAACTTCGAAAATTTCCTTACAAACTTTTGACGTTCCTGGTGGAATTTCGAACCGATACCGAAAAAATCCAAAAACTTTCCCCATTAGTCACGACGACTTCGCCCTTCTTATCACTAAAAACCTTAAAGACGCGTCCACCATCGTACAAGCTTCCCTTAGCCGTTCTTCCCTTAACTTCAGTTTCGTTTCAACCCCCGTTACGTTCCTTAATTAATCCCGGTTTCGGTTGTGGAGTCATCTTTTATGGATAAACCGCCGAAATTATTTAAGCCATAATCTCACTTTGTAATGCTATCGCAGAGGTCCACTTCTTACCGCCGACGAAGAAATTAATCTTCTTGGGTTGAGAGGCCTTTATATGATTCTATTGCGGGTGGTTTAAATCGGCGATATTATTCGATTTGACCCTAGTTTTCCCGTTTTAATGGCAGACATGGAATTAACAACATAATATAAGAATTTGTCTCTTTTTAATGAAAAGCTGCTTACCAAGTATTTAACAGCATTGATTATTATTGTAGGTACCTAATATTTATTATAAGTTTAATAAGGGCTAGTTAGACCTACCTACAATCCGGAAAAAACATATATTTTGCTAATGAAGGAATTAGGAAAGAGATCAACTAAAAAATTACATATTTATTTGACAACATGCTATGCAGATTCAAGTATACAATGTAAGAATCTCTCTCCAGATATGATAAAGAAAAAGAAGTTTGCCAAATTATCCAATGGCATTAATTTCTCTATTTCTATTTATAGTAAAAGTTTAGTAAAAAAAATTTAGTAAATTTCTTAAAAGTTGAATCTATTTTAGCTTTTTCCGAATTCATGCCTGACTAACCATCTTTCGTATAAAAACTGCGAATTTCGCTTTGCCACATAAACCAGATTTAATATGTTACATAATAGGTTAGGTCAGGTTAAGGTTTTCTTTATATTATGCAAAAAAATAACCCAATCTAACTTTACAATAAATATTGATATATCTCAAATGAGTAAATTACATTGGTTCTAAAATAATTTGTAAGAACGAAATGTGGAATAACTTGGAAATTCGGGAAAATAAAAGAAAAAACCCACCTACTGATATTAGTAAATCGTTGTTTAAATGAGCCTGTACGTAAATATGTATAATTTATGTAAATACACATCCAAAAAACTATTACTTTCCTTATTGCCAACCTATAGGTATTATACATTTATTATGCATCAAATCTATTTTTTCCATTAAAAATACACAATACACAATAATGTTATTTTATGAAAAATTTATACATTTTTGTTATTTTAAATGCAAATATTTTTATAAACGACAAGGGAATATTACACCACAACATTAACTGTGTCAAAAAAATCATTTAGGATAAAACACGCAAAAATGCTGCAAAGTAATAAATTTAATTTTAATTTGTGTTTATACACAACTAAAAATGGTGAGTATTTTTTGAACTTATATGATGTGCAGAATTTCGCTTTTGAGTGTATATTTTCTTTTTACTATGTGTTGTTATACCTTTTACGTTGTACCGTTATATTTACACATTTTGTTTCGTGCAACTCCCTCGGTTTCAAAAATACAATACCTATGTATGTTTTCAGTCACGAAATTCGAATAATTCCAAATATTTGCTGCCCCACAAAATTCAGAAGCAGGTATGAAGCTGAGTTAAGCCGATTTATGGACTGGCGACTAGCCAAAAATGTCCAAACTTTCTCAGGAAACGCAGTAATGGTGTATTTTGAAGAACTATCTAAGAAATATAAATCTTCGACGTTGTGGACGCTTTTTTCGATGCTCAAGTCAACGTTAAGTGCCAATCACAACATAGATCTTGGAAGCTATAAAAAGTTGCAAGCGCTAATCAAACGAAAATCCGAAAACTACGTCCCAAAGAAGT
>NW_019417300.1:548020-563750 GCF_000390285.2 Anoplophora glabripennis | reverse complement strand
CGAAACACGATTTTCCGGCCCCTAAGGGGTCATTTTCCCGGTCCCAAACGGGAGATTCCAGTTGGCCATAAACTTTTCGAGCACAGTCAGAGTTCCAGAATTTAAAAGTACATAAAAATACCACTGTTGCGATTGCGACGTCCGAAACACGATTTTCCGGCCCCTAAGGGGTCATTTTCCCGGTCCCAAACGGGGAATTTCAGTTGGCCATAAACTTTTCGACCACAAATCCGGCTTTGGCTTTAGAATGCACCTTCGACCTTGCCTCATCCCGGAATCCGTCTTTCAGTCCCTATAGAGGCCATTTTTGGCCCCTGGGGCCAATTCCAGACGTGGAGGGCCATTTCTGAGCTCGGGATCGGATTCAGCGTCGAAAAATACATGGGAATATATATGTCCGACCCACAAGTCCGAACACTTTTTTTTTTGTGGGGCTGTGAATTAGCGTGAGTGCAACACACCCGGATTTTCCCGAACGCGGAGCGCATTTACCCAATTAAGTCGTTTCGCGTTCTTTGCCGAGACTATTTTACATCCCCCGAACGGAGAGCCGTCTCGTACGTACAAAAAAGACCTTAATTAATTAAAAGATTTTTCTCTTTCCCCCCAAGAGGGCACTTTACATTAACGACACTGTAATTATTCCAGTGGCCGGGGTCAAAGCGTCGCAACGCCAGAAATTAAATAAGACGGGATTTATACGAGGACGGGGCGTGCATTAAATTGCAAATTACGTGCATTTAATTGCAACGGCAGCGACGTTTATTGTTTGGGAGGCCGGGCGCGACGGGGCGTACGCGGAAAATCATCCACCGATGGCGCGGTAGAGGCGATATTTCATAATATGAAATAGTTACGTTTCAATAAAACGAAATGATATAGTTCAGCTCCCAAGTGGACGTAACTAATTTATTACAGCGGCGCTCTATGACGCGCCGTGCACATATATGGGCCCATAAATATTTTATATTTCTATAAAATTTAAATGCAACGCCGTCTATTAATTAAATTTTACGCGCGGGGTCAAACGTACAACGTAGGTGAGGTTTTATTTTTCTCGATTGAAAACTGAAAAAATACACCACATGCTCTCCTATCGTTTTAGAATAGAAATAAAAAAAATAACTATTCATCTAATATCAATTACCAAAACATTTAATATGTCCACAAAGTGACAGTTATGTTCGTGATATAAATGGTCCTTGCATTAAAAATCATTGCAATAGTTCATAAATCATGTAATGAGAGTTAAAAATTTGTCCAGATATAGGACACTACAAATTTCACCTTGGTTTCCAATTCATACGTCGAGCAGCTCTAAAGAGCCGGAAACAGCCCTAACGACCGAGATATTGCAGAACCAGAGTACGCTCGAGGATGGAGAAGACCGAGAAGCAGCGCCAGATTTCCGAGAGCCGACATCGTACGGAAGATCACCCAGGTTTCGACGTGTTTCCGTTAGAGAGGTGATCGAACGTCAGCTTTGACCATTTGCAGTTACATAAACAAGTAGCAATATCTAACCTATCGAATTGGATTGAACTTCTGAGATCTTGGTGATTATGACGTCTAAGTACACACAGAAGAAAACGAAGTATTTCGGAAAATTCTTTCAGAGAACTTTTTCCTTATACAGGGTGTATCTAAACATCACTGAAAAAATGTAAGGAGCGATTCTCTGATGAAAATTAATAGGGATCTTTGGTATAATTTTTTTTGAAAAAACTCCCTTTAAAAGTTACGCCCCTCCAAAAATTTCAAAAAAAAAAAATAGTTTTTCTTTTTTATCCGTGTAAATCAAGCTAAAGAAACCAAACTTGGTGGGCATTATTTGTCAAAAAACTACACATTTTTGAACTGTTATTAATCCTGAAGTATTTTTGTAAGAAGTTGAATAAATCAAACCATATGACATTTTTGGCAAAATACACTCGTGTTAAAAATTTTTCTCATAAATTTTTATCTTTTCGTAAAAATTTGAATAGATCAAAAAGTTAGCTTTTTAGGCATATATTTTTAAAGGAAAAAATTTTATCGGAAAAAAATTATAAGAGAAAAAGTCATAGAGGTTGATTATTTCAACCTCTTACAAAAATTTCAAAAAGTGTAGTTTTTTTGACAGATAATGTTCACGAAATTCGGTTTCTTTAGCTTGATATACATGGAAGATAAATAAGAAAAACTATTTTTTTTTTTCATTTTTGGAGGGGCGTAACTTTTCAGGGGAGAGCTTTTTCAAAAAATTATATACCAAAGACTCGAATTACATTTTTTCGGTGTTATTTAGATCACTCGATTAAAAATTTAAAATTTGGCCAATAAATACATATTGATAAATCATTGTGTTGAATCTCCTTAAATAAATGTGAAACATGGTTATTTTCCTTCTAGATAATTTATTTCTATCCTTATATACCTATCCAGAAGGCCTTCTGTAAATTCAGTCTTTTTATAAAATGTCTATTTATAAAATGACGAGTAAATACATATCTTTGTAATTTGAGTGAAAATTTTAGGCGCTTTATAAAACGTCGAATAGCTATAAGTCTTATTGTAAACGCAATGTTAATGTTTATTTTCTTTAAAATAAAACTGATTTTCTCCTGTCATTTTGTAAACGACTGAAAATCAATTAGGCATTTCATGAAATATCAATTTATATTATTGCTAGTTCCTACAATATCGCGCACAATTAAAAAATATTTTTTAATTCTACATAATATGGGCATGAAAAAATAAATGTTAATTCCAACATTTGTTTTTTTTTATAATAAGAGTGTTAAGTTCTAAATCTACAAAATTTAAAATACCTACTATTCGGTTGCTTATTCGAACAAGCTGCGTTCTGGGTCTTCTAACATTATTGAAACTCAAGTTTTTGAAGGAACTAGAAAATTAATAATCCGCACCTGCCTTATAATTCGCCTAACTCAAGAGCAGTCTCATTATAATACGCCTGAACATGTTCAGTTTATTCTAGATGCGATGTAAAAATAATGGCTTGTATGTTCATTTTACAATAAGACTTACAGTAATTCGGCGTTATTTAAAACGCCTAAAATGTTCAGTTAAATTGCAAAAAAATTGTATTTAGACATCATTTTACAATGTTATAAAAAACCCAGGCATTTTCTAAAAAGACTGAATCTGCAATTAGTCTGCGACATATATACTTAATCATAGTCTTGGTGGTAGGTAATGAATATTAAATTATGTAATTAAATTCTAAGTCACATAATATACGTTCAAATATGCGTAAAATGCCACAAAAGAAAATCCAGAATTACCAGATCTTAGTGCAACAATAACATTTTCACGATTCCACAATTACTTTTTATAGTCCAATTACAAAAGCATTAAAATAATTATACAGCAATCAATACGAATCGTCCAAATGGCTTCATTATACTCGACACTTTGCCTATTATTCCGTAATGTTATTTTATTATAAATATACCAGAACTATTAGAAAGTTATTGTTGTCTCATACGTACAAAAGAATAGACATATTTTCAACGTTTTTCTCGGTTTTTCTGTAGACACAGATGACGCTTATTGATGTACAAATTTCGACAATTTTATCTACAGGCTGAAAAAGATGGACAACGCTTGACCACAGGTTCCTTGGATGAAAACAAGACTATTTAGCCTAACACCTATATACAAAAGTGTACACCTACTGAGATATAGCCTTCTAAATATAGAACCGATAACTTAGTTTTTTTCAAATAATTTGAAAACAGTTTTTCTAAGAAACTTCAAATTTGGTACACATATTTTTTTATATAAGGGCAATGTAAATATAGAATTTGGTGAGAATACATATACAGGATGTTTTCTTTCAAGTGCCTGTGCGCCACTGGCTATCCCGTAACTTTTTTGTATGTACGCCAATGACGACAGAATTTATATTTTTAAAAATAAGCACTATTTTAGAAGATNACCAGAACTATTAGAAAGTTATTGTTGTCTCATACGTACAAAAGAATAGACATATTTTCATCGTTTTTCTGTAGACACAGATGACGCTTATTGGTGTACAAATTTCGACAATTTTATCTACAGGGTGTCCCTGAAAAAGATGGACAACGCCTGACCACAGGTTCCTTGGATGAAAACAAGACTATTTAGCCTAACTTACCAATAAACAAAAGTACTAAATATAGAACAGATAACTTAATTTTTTTCAAATAATTTGAAAACAGTTTTTCATAGAAACTTCAAATTTGGTACACATATTTTTTTATATAAGGGCAATGTAAATATAGAATTTGGTGAGAATACATATACAGGATGTTTTCTTTCTAGTGCCTGTGCGCCACTGGCTATCCCGTAACTTTTTTGTATGTACGCCAATGACGACAGAATTTATATTTTTAAAAATAAGCACTATTTTAGAAGATTGTTTGCCTCTTACAAAATTTTAATATCGTTTATGAATTTCGAGTAAAATTGACATTTTTTACACATTAAATAATATAAAATCAGTTTGAGATAAATAGAACATTCTAGTACGACGTGCCATATAACAGAAAAACAAATTCATAACAATAATTAAAAGGTTCTGTGTCAAGCTAGCTGTGATTTAAATTCAGCTTACTTTGTTTTTTATTGCAATTTATACTGTTGCTGAACAAACTGATATGTTAGTAGATTTGGGTTATTGTGAAGGAAATTGAGCACACTGTTCGAACATATGCTGAAAGATTTCCTAATCGAAAAACTCCAAATCACAAAACATTTGTTAATGCGGAGAGACGCTTTCAGGAAACATAACGTTTTTTACCTGTAACATTAAATCGTGGATAATGTACGGCTGGAATTATTCAGCTGGAGGAACAAATTTTGGAAAGGGTCGAAGAAATTCCTCAANTACAGGATGTTCTCTTTCAAGTGCCTGTGCGCCACTGGCTATCCCGTAACTTTTTTGTATGTACGCCAATGACGACAGAATTTATATTTTTAAAAATAAGCACTATTTTAGAAGATTGTTTGCCTCTTACAAAATTTTAATATCGTTTATGAATTTCGGGTAAAATTGACATTTTTTACAGATTAAATAATATAAAATCAGTTTGAGATAAATAGAACATTCTAGTACGAGGTGCCATATAACAGAAAAACAAATTCATAACAATAATTAAAAGGTTCTGTGTCAAGCTAGCTGTGATTTAATTTCAGCTTACTTTGTTTTTTATTGCAATTTATACTGTTGCTGAACAAACTGATATGTTAGTAGATTTGGGTTATTGTGAAGGAAATTGTTGTGCTACTGTTCGAACATGTGCTAAAAGATTTCCTAATCGAAGAACTCCAAATCACAAAACATTTGTTAATGCGGAGAGACGCTTTCGGGAAACATGACGTTTTTTACCTGTAACATTAAATCGTGGATAATGTAGGGCTGGAATTATTCAGCTGGAGGAACAAGTTTTGGAAAGGGTCGAAGAAATTCCTCAAGTAAATAAAAGGCGTTTAACGGCAGAGATTGACTTTCAAAAAGTTTCTTTAATAGAGTATTAAAAGACCAGTTATTACAGGTTACAGGTATTACAGGGTACAGGTAGGTATTACATGTTATTAAAGGTCTAACAGGTGGATAGATAGAGGAAATAATACCCCTTTAAAATGGCCACCTCGATCCCCGGACCTAAACCCATGTAATTAATTCATTTGGGGAGCGTTGAGGACCACAGTTTAAAACAGCTTTTCAGTAAATACAGAAAATGAATATGGGAAAGAATACAACATGAAATTAATGTTATGAGAGGTAATGCACAATTATTGGATGATTTCTAATTTTCGAAGAACTAATGTTTGCGTTTAAGAACAAGAAAGTAACTTTGAGCATTTACTGTAATATTATTTTAATGTGATTACAAATATCAGTTTATTTAAAATGTTAATGTTGACTTTCTTACATTATTAGTTGATATTGTTTATTTAAAATATTAGTGTTGATTTTTATTTTATTGATTGATAATACTAATACCAAAAATGTGTAGTTATTTTTTTTAATGTGACGTTTTTTCATTATTATTCCCTGCTTTGAGGCTGCAGTTATAAATTATTTTTTATAAATCGGAATTTTTGCCTATATTTAATGTATAAAAAATGCGAATTTTACTCGAAATCCATAAACGATATCGAAATTTTGTAAGAGCAAAAAAATCTTCTAAAATAGTGCTTATTTTTAAAAATATAAATTCTGTCGTCATTGGCATACACACAAAAAAGTTACGGGATAGCCAGTGGCGCACAGGCACTAGAAATAGAACATCCTGTATATGTATTCTCTCCAAATTCTATATTTACCTTGCCCTTATATAAAAAAATAAGTGTACCAAATTTGAAGTTTCTAAGAAAAATAGTTTTCAAATTATTTGAAAAAAATAGGTTATCTATTCTATATTTAGAAGGTTATATCTCAGTAGGCATGCACTTTTGTATATAGGTAAGTTAGGCTAAATAGTCTTATTATCCAAGGAACCTGTGGTCAAACCTTGTCCATCTTTTTCAGGGACACCCTGTATAGTCGATTTAAGGATAACTAAAACAAAACCTTTTCAAAGTAAAAACTTTAACACCCTGTATATCGAAAACGCAATTTTAATGAGAAAAACGTTGTATGAACCACCCCTCACTATTATTCCAAGAGGATATCACTCCCAGTAAGATTTGAAGTATTAACAAATGGTATACCCCTGTATATATAAAAAGTTAGTAGCGTTTTAAAATATTTTCAGGTGTTTTATAACTTTTATTTAAACAAATCTAAAAACTAGTTTGATTGTGTATATCACCAGTTTTTTTCGTTAATATCGGTCTCTAAATAAAAAAAGTGGCTAGAAAACAATGAAACCAAATAACCTTTAGACAATAATTAAGTTTGAGCACGTTTTCCTCGATTTAATTTAAAAATTTACTCTCAGAATCTTCACCAACTTACACCGCAAAAAAGTAATAACGCCCCCCTGATTATCTTAACAGCCTCCAAAGACGACCTCTTCATTCGCGAGCGTCAACTTTTTTCCCGGAAGTTAACGAACTCCAACATGTACCGAGGAAATCGCGGTAGCCCGGCGACGGGAATTTTAAATGCGCCTCAAGATTTCGCAGCAGCCATACAAAACAATTGATGCAAATGAATTTCATGACCCAATTAGACGGCGCGCGTATGAGGACTCGTTTTGAATATTCAGATGCGGAGCGATGCGCGATCACGTTTCCCGCTGCAAAAAACAACGGGACACTTGGGATGCGGATCGGAATACGGGAGGTAAATGAATGTTAAAGTGTGTTTACAAGTGCCTGCGAATTTCAAACGGGCAACTTGCATATACTTTTTTAAATATCTAAAAATAATCTGTAACGTTACACAGGGTGATTTAGTCATAAAGCCATTAATTTTAACCACTTATTCGGAAGGCCTAATAAAGACAGAAAATCGAAAAATATCTTATTCCATTCATGTGCTTAGGTAAAAAAATCTGTTTATTCTTTGTCGTTCACGTATTAAAAACACTGTAAAAGCTAGGTTAATGACCGAGTAATACGATAGGTCAAGATTCACTCTCGATAAACCTTTGTAGGTCAACGGTTAGAAGCGGTCCGAAAAGGGGAAATGATGATTTAAAAATATTTATTTTTCACCGTAAATACGAATTTTATTTTTTTTATTAGCGTACTCATTTTTCCCTATCTTCCTATAAAATGGATGACATCATGACTGAATTGCCCTGTATAATCATTGTTTACGCCGTATACGTTAAGATAAAGTAACGTAGATGGCGTATTTATTCATTTTAATCCATAAAATTATTACAGTTTGGATAATCCTTTCGAGATCCTGACGAACTTTTTACGACTCCTGTTTATCTTTATCGGATTATTAGTTGATAGTGTTGAGCTTTTGAACAAAATAGAGAGTTATTTTTTAATGTATCCAAAAAAGAGTGATTCCTTCCTTTTCCGTTAAAATGACTGAAGCTTAAGCGACGTTATGTCAAAAAGTTATAAAATCGACTTTTTGGTGTCCCGTTTATAACCAATACATACACCTGCTTTAGATTCTGAACAGACATAAAGTGCAAGGAATCTACTTGTCTACAATTTACACCAGTAGAGCCATCAAATGCATAGGCGAGTTGTCTAATCAGCCTGCAAATTGTTTGTCGTTCCATCAAACCTATCAGAAGCACTCATAACTTACCTAATCAAACCAAGCAATATAAGACATCCACTCGGGAAAATCTAATAATAGTTTTGTAAATACATCAAATCAATTTTGCGTAAATAAAGACACTAGACACTATAATAATGCTAAGTCTTAAAAAAGAATAGTTGTACAGATTGTCGCAATATATCATGTTTTTCATACTCGATGCAATAAGGTTTTATAGCTTTTCATTTAGTTATTTTTATTTGTTTTTTTTTTGTCTCCTGGTGGATGATTTGGTACCAGTGGTACTCTTCACTGGTCAATTACGTCACCAAACTGGAAACTATATTCTTTCGGTTGTATTTAAATTCCAATAGATCATAGAAAAACTGCGATTATGCATTAATTGTTACATTTTGATGAATATTAACCATACAAACAGACATGGTAATACATAATAAATAATACCAATACACGGAATCACTATGATGTGGAACCTGTAGACATTCCTTTTTTTTCCACATTTTTTGACATTTACGCGAAATCTTACATCAAACGTGAATTTGAAAGTTTTCTTATAGACCGATCGAAATAACTCATTTAGAGGGAAATAAAAAAAATTGTTACCTGGACTTTTATAAGTGGAAATGGTAAAGTGGTTTATAATAAACGAAAAAAAAAATAATAATAAATGCGTGAGCAGGGGTAGCGGAGGGTTGATTCGGGAGGTTGAGAAATTGTGAAAAATTGTATCATTGGGATTTCTGGCGAAAGTTGACGTCAAACAAAAAAGTATCCAATACGAAAGTTGTAGATCATGCAAAAATCTACAACTTTTGTAGAGGTCACTTTTTAAGATAACCTCAAAATTTCCGAGAAATATGCGAAAAACAGTTTTTTTTCAGGTTTTTCGTTTTTTATTCATCATTTCCGCAAAAATTACTTAATTTTGTCGAAACTTGGTGAAAGTATACCCTTCTGTGTCTTAAATAACCACAATTTTTTTTAGATAAAAAAATCAAAAAATTTCCGAGATATTCATTTTATCGGTCTGAAACACTTTTTTCAAATAAAAATTCTACTTAGAAAAATCATCGTACAGAGTTATGCCGGTGATATTTTTTTCGTTTTGACATATACTTTTTGGTGAAATAAAAAAATCTGTAATCACAGTTCAAAAACATGCTTAAAATGCAAAAAAATAAAAATTACTTGCAACCAAAGACCTCAGAATGACTAGACAAGTAATTTCCTATACATTGCAAAGGAATTGTTTTGATTTTCCACAACTTGAGACATCCTGCTATTAAACAAGGATGAAGATAGTTCTTTGTTTACTAGGGACTCTTAACCAGTGGCGTGTGTGTTAAAAAGGGATACATTCTAATATTTGTCTAATTTATATATACTTACCGATTTCACACCTAATTTGGTTTTAAAATAATGTTAATGACTTCTTTTTTTAAATAAATAGAACCATGTTTGTTTTACTCCATAACGGCACTTACTGCCGAAAAAAAAGTAATACAAGTTACAACAATCTTTATTTTCTCAGTAACAATATACATCAATATGTCAAATAATACTAATTAATAAAAGTTTTTACCAGTTCAAATAGGAATCACAAAGTTACAGTTACAGTTGCATATAGTATGGTAGCTATACTATACTTGTATATAATAATATGCATATCAAGTAGGACAATTAAGTGATAAATGAAAGAGAAATAGTAAATGGGGTCATTACACATATTTTTAAGTTATTTAATTTCTTAAAACAGACTTATTGGATCTAATTTGTTATGGTGGCAATTGATACAAAGTGATCCCGAATTATGTGCAAAAATTGTTTATACAATTTTAAAAGGGGTCCTGTATTTTGACTAAACGAACTTGGGAACTCAGGAACTGCTGTGTCCTTAAGATAAACTCGGCAACCAGGTCTTATTAAGAAATCACTTGATGTGAAGTGATCTGAACACACACACTATAGAGAACCAAACGTCTCGGCGTTCAACATTCGAAGGAAACCTAAAATCAAATTACCTAGGTATATTTCCTTTTAAATAATGTTGCCTTTGCAATTCATGTTACTTTTTATTTAACCGTAACACACAATTCACGTTTTAAAAAATATTTTATATTTTCAATATTATTACACTGAAAATTTTCTATTTCAAATTTTGTTTTAAACTACCGTTGCTTCTGTTATCTGTTACGCCCATGGTAAATCTACCTACCTGTGAAAAGATCGATTGCCTCCACTTTTAAAGCGAAATCTACATATAACACAATATTTTCCCATTGTCTATTCACAAAAACAATAAATTCTGCCAAAGAAACTAATAATCCACGGTAAACACAACGTTAAACTCAGTAAGCAGGCAAAGAATTAATGGCGGCCGACAGTCGTAAACAATAATAAACATCTATAATAGCATAGAGCAGGTACTGCGCGCGCTCCTTACCAACAATGGGAGGCTGAGTTCTCAAAATATTTACAGTAGAACAAAACAAACCAAGACAATGCACTGTCTATCCTTTCTGAGGTCGTTGCTTGCAACAATCAATTTTTCAGTAATTGTTGATAATTAGTTTAAATTTAAAAAAACAAAAACTGATTACACTATTCAATTGTACCGAAAAAATATAAAAAAAACTGTCTCATTATTTGATCCAAAACTTTATTTTTGTACATCATTGCTATAAACATCTAAGTCGAATTACAAATGCACAAATGATAAATTATCTCTGGAAAATTTGAGATTTCAGCAATACAAAGTATTAACTGCAAAGTCTAGTGTTGATGCGAAACCCGAAATTTTGCAAAATCGTTTTATTTTTTTAGCTTTATTTAGCTATCATTTAAAATTGTTCCTGTTTACGGTTCTGTATACTTTCAAAATATCTATTGGATGAAGTCACAATAGTATAACATTCAATACACCACAAAATATCCAACAATTTTTTTTACTTACATTACATTTTGTATATATCACCACTTACAATAATATTAAACTATACTATAACTAACAATATTCAAAATTGTAAACCTATATATCCACTGCACCTCATCTCCCGACCTTTCTCCACTACTCGATCGCGGACGCACGCTCGGCCGTTTTTGAGGATGTTTGGACCTATATCTCATTATTTTATCAGAATTCTCTATAAATCGTGTCTTTACAGCATTCAGATTGCTTAGTTAATTTAGATTTTATAAGCAAAAAAACTAAAAAAAATTAGTTTTTTTGCATAAAAATGTTTATAAAAAATTAATTAATGGTAAATTGGAGTAGGAAACATATCTACAGACTGCCTTTTACATGATAGCATAGTCCGTGTGCTACTGTCACAAACAAAACCTCTATTGATTGATTGGCCTATGTTTATTTTTTAATTGAACGAATAAAAAAATATATAAAATTGTTGAACACTGGAAACTAATTGAATTGTTTAATTAATAATCAACTTAATTTCTTCACGTACCCCTAGTTGGTGTACCCACAATCAGTCCATTCACTGTAAATAATTCGATGAAAATAATCCCGAACAATAACAACGCGAGTGCCAATCAATCAAATCTCCCTCAAGTCCATAACAAGACATTAAAGTTATAGACTGGCAAACGTGGAGATGATTAAGCGGGCTGTTTGTATACCGATATACCTACTGATATCAGGCGTTCCATCATCCCCCTCATCCCATCATCTTGCAGGTGTCATGCGGGTGAAAAAAAAAGTAAATAAAATAGATAATGGGAAAAAAATTGGAGGCGCCGGGTATCGATCCCGGTACCTCTCGCATGCTAAGCGAGCGCTCTACCATCTGAGCTACGCCCCCTGTGTTTCTTTGGAGAGTGTTACAAAAAATTACGTGTGTGTGATCTAGATCTCGGACTAACTGGGTGCGGCCTGCATGGAAATTAAGTTCGAGCATTCGCGTCATAAAACGTATTTAAATATATCCTCAGGCATGTAGAATCTGTGCCGTAACATCATTTTTACATATTTTTTCACGCAAGTTTAGTTTCCGTGCACATCTAAAATTTCATTTCGATGTAGGAGTTCAAACATATATAGTCCAAGCATTATAGAGAAATGCTTACAGAAATTATTACCTGGACTAAAAAAATATGACCGTATAGAAAATTAAATTTTAAATTGAGTTTCTTATTCTTTAAACTCGATCCAATATGGCGAACATGGTTAAAAAAAATCGCAAAGTTGAAAAAAACGGTTTTTCTAAAATAACTAAAAAAATATAGCACGGATTGAAAAATTTTAAATGAGAAAGTTGTAGGTTTTAAAAAGATCTATCGACTGATTTTTTGAAAGTATCGATTGCTTTGTTACTTTTCGAGATATATCGAAAAAACCGTTAAAAATCTTCTCTTTTCTCTTCTTCTATAACTCGTTTACATTTACGTGCCCATATTTGCTATTTACTGCAAGCATAGCCCGCGGCAAGCCAAAAAAGTACATTTTTGAAAAATTTAAAAATATTAATTATTTTTCGAGATATATCGATTTTTTGAAAAAAAGGCGCTCTCGAAAATTGGCTAGATCTTCTCAGCGGATAGCCCTACAGTAACGATTTTCGGTTTATTTTCTTCGTAAAGAGTTATATTATCATGCTGTTAAAAAATGTTGACGATTTTATTAATTTTAAGGATCAAAAAATGACTTTGAATAAGTTGCACTTTTTTGGGTATGTTTTTTTCAAATTACTATTTCAATTTTTATTTTATGAAAATGACTTTTAAAGAAAGAAAACTAAACATTTACGGGTCTATTTTGCTTCTAAGGCGAAAATGCTATAATATTCGTGTTTAGCTACCCCAGATTAAGTACAAAAAAATAATAAAAATTGAAATAGTTATTTGAAAAAAACATACCCAAAAAAAGTGCAACTTTTTCAGTCATTTTTTGATCCTTAAAATTAATAAAATCGTCAACATTTTTTAACAGCATGATAATATAACTCTTTACGAAGAAAATAAACCGAAAATCGTTACTGTAGGGCTATCCGCTGAGAAGATCTAGCCAATTTTCGAGAGCGCCTTTTTTTCAAAAAATCGATATATCTCGAAAAATAATTAATATTTTTAAATTTTTCAAAAATGTACTTTTTTGGCTTGCCGCGGGCTATGCTTGCAGTAAATAGCAAATATGGGCACGTAAATGTAAACGAGTTATAGAAGAAGAGAAAAGAGAAGATTTTTAACGGTTTTTTCGATATATCTCGAAAAGTAACAAAGCAATCGATACTTTCAAAAAATCAGTCGATAGATCTTTTTAAAACCTACAACTTTCTCATTTAAAATTTTTCAATCCGTGCTATATTTTTTTAGTTATTTTAGAAAAACCGTTTTTTTCAATTTTGCGATTTTTTTTAACCATGTTCGCCATTTTGGATCGAGTTTAAAGAACAAGAAACTCAATTTAAAATTTAATTTTCTATACGGTCATATTTTTTTTGTCCAGGTAATAATTTCTGCAAATTTAACATTAATCCGTGACAGAATGCTTGGACTAATAAGTGTATTATAGACGAACGGTCCACCCCTAAAAGATGCTTAGAAAATCAAGGTCACCGACCACGAGGAAAGGCCAGGATGGAACCTTTTGTAATGGATGCATTGAGTTATTACGAACAAAAAACCTAAGTAACATCTTTGTGTCCGAGTGGCAGGTAATTTGTTATTAACAAAAAAGTTGCAAAATAAAAATATTGCAAAATAACGCTCTGCAAATAATTTTCCTAGGTAAATTGGGCAAAAATAAACACTTTTTGTCCCTTGACATTTTTTCGTAGAAAGCTTCCTTTTCGAGCTAGGGGCGATTTAAGGTCGAAAAATGGCTAAAAGTTGACAAATTTAAAAATTCATATCTCAGCTCCTACCAAATCTTTCGGAACTTTCAAAAGCGCAAAATGATCCCCGAGACTTATAGTTTAATGTAGTATTTTTTTTAACCCGTTAAATTTGCAGTTGAATTTCGGCCGCTAGTGCCCACGCGCCACCCCTACGTATCGCTATAGGTGCTGTACCTATAAATATAGTGCTTCAAATTCATCAAATATTGTATATCATAAATTATTTATAAGATTAATAATATGAATATCATATTTAAATGGAAAATAATATGTATTACGTTACAAATATATTGATTTATATTAGTGATGTGAGTGAAAATATATAACAAATTGATATATATCAGTTTTTGATACATATCAGCTATTATATATATGTTAATAGCTGATATATATCAATTTTCCTGCCATTTCATTAATAAAGCCAAATTTCAAACTTAACCTTACATTTTAAAACTAAAAACTTGTGGTGTTGTAGGCTTGGGTTGGACTGTAGTAGCCTGGCATATCTCCGTCAAATAAAATGAATATAAAAATCTGAAATTTTAGGGGTGTACTATAGATGGGAAGAACTAAGAGCACACGTAATTTCAAGTCACCCCTTCCACCCTAGGAGGTGAGGAGGCGGTGAGGGGTGGTTTTTTTAGATGTACCCTATTCATTTTGCGAGTTTCGGATTCTACGAGTAAAACTACCTACGAAAGCGCGTTCTTGCCGAATTCGCACAAAAACCAAACCACCACCCTCGTATGGACTTTGTCGTTTTTTCGATGACCGTCGTTCTTGGGCACATCTCTGTCAAAAATAAATATAGAAATCTAAAATTTTAGGGGTGTACTATAAGTGGGGAGACCTAAGAGCGAACGTGATTTCAACTCACCCTTTCCACTCTACTAGTAGGTGCAGAGGGGGTGAGAGGTGGTCTTTTAAACGTACCCGCAAGAACGCATTTCCGGGGGTAGTTTTACGCGTAGAATTCGAAAATCGCAAAATAAATAGAGTACGTCTAAAAAAAAACACCTTCCACCCCACTCCCTAGTGTGGAAAGGGTGAGTTGAAATTACGTGCCCTCTTAGGTCTCCCCATCTATAGTACACCCCTAAAATTTCAGATTCTTAAGTGCTACTTTAAAGCAGTTTCTTTATTATCATAAGTTTTTGATAATTTTTATTTCAATTTTTATCTTTAATTTTTTTTAAGTACCTATTGTGATATACAAAGACTAAATTTTCTTGTTATAGAAATTTCCCATTTTTTATTTGTGGGTTGATAAAACTAAATTGCTAATAAACAGCATACTTGCTTATAAACAGTCATTGTATCATATTAAGTACGCAACAAAAATTAGAAGTCATTACCATCATAATTATAATGAATTTATAATTAAAACAACAACCTATTTCAAATAGATTATTACTTTTACTATAAGTGTCTTAATGTAAATATGATAAAAAAAATAAAAAATTCCAAACTAAATATGAAAAAAAAATAAACATCACTTGATAACTTTTCTAACAGTTCATATATATGACATGTATTTGGTGTCAAATTAATCAGCAAGGCATTAGCAATATAAAAAAAGCAATTTGAGTATAGTTTTTTTTTAACAAAATTCATCTGATATATATAATGATATATATTTTGATATATATCACCCAAAACTAAATAGCATGCTATTTTACATCACTATTATATA